>NW_010367622.1:2760774-2781320 GCF_000414095.1 Morus notabilis
TTTTAAACTTATTTGATAAGTTGTTCAATTTAGAATTCAAATTAATTTAAGTTTGACTTAAATTCAAATTTGAATTTGAATTAAAATTGGACTACAGGATAAATAATGATTTCTCTTCCTTCCCTATCCAGAATTGGCGCCACACACAAGGGAGAAAAACCCTAGGGTGGCTGGCCACATTAGAGATAAGATGTAAGAGATTTTTTGTTCCAAATTCAAAATAGGAGATAGAGATTTGATTCCTTTTTAAAGTTTGACTTCTACTCTTTAAATATGAGAATGATAGAAAATTGTGAACACAATTTTTGAAACATTTTTTCTGCCTAATAGAGAGGTGGCCGAATTTCTCAAAAGAAAAAGAAAAGGAAAATTTTTTCTCCCAAAAAAAAATTCCACATCGTGCATGCGTTGGTGTTTGTGGAAAAATTCGAGTGTTTATTCAAACCTATTTTGTCTCACGTGTGCCCACACACACGTCTACGTGGAATCAAGGAATTGACGTGGAAGACTTTGGTTTTCTAAACACAAAAATTGGAGCAAGGACTGTTCGTGGTCAAAGAACTCAAGTTATCATCCGAGTCGGCCTCCAGGTATTTTTCCTAATTGAGTTCTTGACATATAAATTAATGTGATTAATTTATTCATGCATAAATTAATATAATCTATAGAGTATCTCAAAAGTTTTATGAAATTTTTGTTATACACGATCCGCCTCCCTGCCACGCTTCCACATCCAAATTCGATTCAACATTATAGTGGTTCACCCTTGATTTGAGAGCTACATCTGCTGTACTGTGAGGAGGAAAGAAAATTCACTACTTTGGAAGAGAATACATGCACTAATGCTCAGAATGAGACTTAGGGATTTTCTAACTTATCACCCCTTATTTATACTCATAGTCACCGCCCATATCCTTTTCTTTTTTTGAATTTAGGATATTTTCTTTATCTGTTGGGATAATTTCCCAAAAGATAGAGATTACAATCAATCAGGACGGTCTCCTTATTTAAACTTCATATATTTGAATTACAAATAACACATCTTGGGGCAAATCTCGCAAATCTCATTTCTTACATAGCCTCGACTTCATAAACATTCACAGAAGCCTCTTCACCTTCGATTACGGGTACAATCGATTTCATGCTTACATTTGGCGTTTCTTTCTAGCGATCAACCCCTAAGAAAGTTGCCTGTTGACATGGCGTCTAAGGCTGAGCTATCCTTGATCATTTAGTGTCTCATTTAAGGCATGTGTGCCCCATCCAAGGTCTTATTTAAGGTTCGACGTTTTACCCTACAATGGTAATTACATACCAAGTATGGAGAGTACAAATAAAATAGTTTTCTAATCACATGAACCTTTTAAATTTTCATCAAAGGCAAAAGATGCTTTCAATTTTTACTCTTTTACCGAACAAAAAAAAAGTCCATTCTTCCTTCTTTAGGATAATTTCAAATTTGGCCTCCAAAAAATAGGGTTTGTCTCATTTTGTCTCATATAGCTCAAAAGAGCATAAATTGTCCCAATATTTTATTATGACTTACAACTTTTATATTTTCGTCAATAAGACGTTAATTTTTTAATGATTTTAATCGCGTACCACATGACTACTTAAAAGGAATATACGAGGGTCATGGCTTACGAGCGAAGGAGGCGAAACTTAGGATTAGAATGAGGATTTTTTTTTTAAAAAAAATTTAAAGTTTAATTTGTTTAAATTTACTATATTTCTCTTTCCCATGCTAATAAGTTTATGAAAATGGAATTATTCTTGTATTTAAATGCATATAATTTGCTATGTTTTTTAGATTTTTATTTTTATGTTTATTTTAGTTTATTCCATTTGATTTGATTTGATTTGATTTTTAGTCTATTTTATTTTTTATTTTATGCTTATTAATTTACCTTCTAATTAGTTAATTGTTCTAATTTGTGTAGGTAAAATAGAGAAAAAAAGGAAATGTCAAGGCAAATCAGAGCTTAATTAGATCAAAAACAGGGAAAAATTGAGCAATTAAAAGTCGGATTAGGCCCCAGCAACGCGGAACCACTTAGATGCCAACAAATGCGCAACGTGAATCGCAGGATCGCATTTATTTCATGTATAATGCATGAGTGAGTTTAATGAGTATACAAATTTGTACTTTGTACACCACTTTTTGTACACCACTTATTAATGAATGAATGGCAAAGTATTTAAGTTTTAATTAAAATTTTCAATGCTTTATTCGAAATATTTTTATTTATTTAAAAAGCAGTACATAAAGCCATGAAAGCCATGCAATTGAAACACTAAAGCATTCACTAGAGCCACTACAAAAACAACGGGATATTACGACTCTTAATAGACAACGTTTTCCAATGAGCATCGTCTATATTTCATCGAAAAACACATGCCTGTTTTTTTTTAAATTTATACGACGGTTTTATAGAAACCGTCGTCTAATAGTCAGATAATAGATGAAGATTTTTCAATAAATTGAAAAACCGCCGTCTAATCTTTCAGTAATTACCCTCGATTTCACCCAGCTCCCTCACACACACACTCTCTCTAACTTTGTGAAGATAGACTCTCTCTTTCTTGTGAAGATAGACACACACACTCTCTGTCTCTTCCTTCGACTTGGGAACCCACCATAGCCTCGCCCATCACTGTTGTCGCCGTCACGCCGTTCACTCATCACCATAGGTCATTGCCTCGAGTTATCGCCGTCACTCTTCATTCCTCCAACCTAGGTATCTTTCTTAAAACCTTTTTTTTAGGTTTATACAATATTTTAAGCATTAGTTTGTTGATTTAAGTATTAGGTTTTAGTTTTACTTTGTGAAATTATGAAAGGCTTGTTCATTTAAATTTTTTAAGTTAAAGTGACTTGAGTTTAGATCTTAATTTGAATTAAGATGTATTTAAATATAATTTAAGTTGAGATTTTAATTTAAATTTGTGTTTGAATGTGCACATATGTGTCAGAGTGTTGCTAAGTCACACAGACGAACAAAGGAACAGAAAAAAGCCCCAAATTCCCACTTCCCTTGTTCTGAAGAAAAGGCATTTACCCGGTCAAGGAAGAAGAAAACCTCACTCGATCCTCTCTTTCCCCTAAATTCCCAGATTTCCCGTGCATTCTTAGGTTCGTGGAAGGAAGATCGATACCTGATTTTGTGAAGACTGGGTCGTGGAAGGAATATCGAAGGCACGTGAAGCGCTCTTCCTACGCCAAGCTCAGTTACCGAAAGAGGTTCGCATTTCTCTCTTTCTGTCTGTTCTCCATTTATGAAAATTTTTCCCCCAAATCTCACGGTGCCCGCTCGCTCATTTCGCCCCCTTTTGTGTTTTTTGGTCTGTTTGTGCTAAGCTTTCTAATTCCCATACGAACAAGGCACAAAAAAAGTCCTAAATTCTCTTCCCCTATTATGTCGAAGAGCCTTTTGTTTTTCCTCTTTTCTTGGACGGGCTTTTTTGTTCCTTAATGAGTTATTCTCTCGAATCTTTCCCACTAACAGCAGTTATCCCAAGAGAATTTTAATTGAGTACCATAGGCCTTTGTGAATCCATTTGCACTCTTTTGACATATTAGTATATGAAACTAGGAAGTCTAACAATATTATCAATAATGATGGAAACAAAGAAGATAAAAGGATAAACAAACTTCTTCAGAAGGATAAACTTATTGATAGACAAAGGTGCTATCCAGAAACATGAAAAAAGCCTAAGAAGAAAGCACAAAAAAAAAAAAAAAAAAAAAAAAAAAAAAAAAAAAAAAAAATTAAAGAGCAAAGCTTTTTAACAAAACAATACTGTATATGAAAAGTTGCAACAGTTACAACAGTAATGGAAGAGCTGAATAAATTTCAAGCACTTCACTTTTTATTATAGTTAACATTAAATAACTTGTTCCCAAAAAGAAGAATATATTGTTAACGACCTTTTCTCAGCCTGGAGCTTTTCTAGCAAACTATCAACAAACAATCTACATCTTTACATGGTTGAGATCACTTGAACGTCAAAGGACATCAAGTTTTATGTCTAACTTTGTCTTTAGCGTGTTTAGAAACAACGAAATAAAAAACATATTTAGATATAAATTTGCATATCATTTTGGTAACAGTAGTCAGTAGCATCAACAAAATCGCCAACTTCATCTGCCTCATGAAAATACAAATCGGGGAACACGAATTAGTAACTAGTATAACTACTACACCCGCAACAAAATTTTTTTTTTTGGACAGATTTGTAATTGCTTTGAACATAATATACTCTTTTCCTTGGTTTTTGTTCTGAAATTCTTGTTGTTGACAGAATTGTAATTGCTTTGATGTAATTTTCTTTTATTTTTTTTCAAAATTCCTATTGTTTGCATTCTTAGCTTTGTAAGAATCGTTATTTTGTTTTGATTTATGTATGAAGTGATTTGTCTTGTTTTGTTTGCTCCGGTATGTTATAATTCTGTTTGTATTAATTAATTTCTTAGTTACAAATTTGATAATTAATCTAGCATTATGTTAATTATGAAGTCGATTGATGATGTTAGGATGATTGATAAAGATTGGGTGCGGGATAACAAGTGAACAAGATTAGAATTTAGTTCTTGTTTGTATTAGACATTGTAGTTATAGAAGTCTTAGTGTTGACCTTTTTCTTTAAGGACTTACTAAGGAGTATATGCAAAGCGCTTGGAATTTCGTAAAAATTGTTGAAAAGAATTTTAGTTATCTAGAGAAGCTGTTGTGCCCGTGCAAAGAATGCCGAAACTTAAGTCATCAAAGTGGTAACATTGTTTATGAACACTTGGTAATCAATGGTATGAATCCAACATATACTACTTGGTTTCATCAAGGTGAAGAAGTAAATACGAACGAAGAGTTGGAAGAAGGTGAGAGGAATGACATATATGAGTTATACAAGCCTGCCTATGCAAATGAGAATGACTATGTAGAACAATCTCAAGAACATAGATTAGAGGAGTTAAATGAGAAAATGAAAGATTGGTTGGAGCCATTATATCCTGGTTGTTCAAAATACAACAAGTTGTCTGCTATTATTGCGTTATTTAAACACAAGACTGTGAATGGATGGTCGGATTACAGTTTTGATGGGTTGCTAGAGTTATTGCATGACATGTTACCTGAACCTAATGTGTTGCTGAGGTCAATGTATGAAGTTCAAAAGTTTATGAGAGAATTTCATCTCGGATACAAAAAGATTCATGCTTGCCCTAATGATTGTTGTTTGTTTGGAAAGGATAAGGCAGATTTTGATAAATATCCAAAGTGTCATGCTTCAAGGTGGAAGGTTGACAAACATACAAGAAAAGCTAAAGTTGGGGTTCCTGCTAATGTCTTGAGATATCTTCCGATAATTCCTAGGTTCAAGGCCATGTTCAAGAGTAAAAAGATGGCTCGAGATTTAAGGTGGTATTCAAATAATAAAAGGGATGATGGAAAGGTGCATCACCCGGTCGACTCTCCAGCATGGGAACTAGTAAATGAGAAGTGGCCCACATTTGCAAATGAACCACGCAATCTTAGACTCGGATTGTCCACAGATGGGTTCAATCCCTTTGGGAATTTGAGCTCAACTTATAGCTGTTGGCCAGTGATGCTTGTGATATACAACTTGCCACTATCTTTGTGCATGAAGAAGGAAAACATCATGCTAACGTTGTTAATCCCAGAGCCTAAACAACCTAGTAAAGATATTGACATATACCTACAACCGCTTATAGAAGATTTGTAAGAGTTGTGGAACAATGGAGTCGATTATTTTGATGCACTTGACAAGGAAGTTTTCAATTTAAGGGCAATTTTAATGTGGACAATAAATGATTTTTCAACCTATGAAAATCTTAGTGGTTGCTATACAAAAGGTAGATTAGCATGTCCTTTATGTGTTGATAATACTCAAGCAATGTGGTTGCCCTTTAGTAGGAAGTTTGTATTCATGGGTCATAAGCGATTTCTATCATCTAGTCATCCATTGCGAACAAAAAAGAGTTGGTTTGATGGGAAGGTAGAAAGAGAAAGTAAACCAAGAACCTTGACCTGTAGAAGAATGTATGAACAACTTAAAGACTTTGTGAATGATTGGGAGAAAGTTAATAAGGATATTTTTGAGAATGAAGTTCTAAAAGGACATGAGAAAGGTGGTAACGAAGTTGTTAAAAAACACTGTATTAAACGCAAGTGAGTAGAGGTAAGGGATGTGGATAAGGAGAAGTAACAAATATGGAAGAAAATATCACTTTTGTTTGACCTACCATACTGGCAGGTAATTATTAGTTAACCAATTGCCTCTTTTCTTATTTTTTCATATAATTAATTTTGGATGGAATATTTTATAATCTGTTTAAATTAAATGGAATGGCCGCATAAGAATAATGGGGCTTGTTATGACTAAGACGAAACATTCTATTTTGTCATAATGGGATGATCACTTCCTAGATTTTCAAGCTAAATGTAACAAAACAGAAGCGGGTGTGAAAAAATTGAAAGAGATAATTGTTCTGTTGCTGAAAAGTCAAGTAAGTGCCTGATCTAAATCTTGTCTAGCTTAATTAACTTATATAAGTTCTACAAACTAAATCCCACATTCATATTTGTAGTCTTTTGGCGTCAGAAGTGAGGATCAATCTAATGCAAATGTGCATTCACCAGTGGTAATATATCATGTATCATGTTATAATGGTTTCAACATTGTTTTTTATTTTAAAAATTTTATTTTCATATACTAATGTCTTTCATTTGTAATTGCTTATGTCCATTGACTTATTGTCAGAGTGTGAGTAATAATTTAGCCAACATGACTAACAAGTGTAAGCTGTTAGATTGGGTTGAAACTGGAAAAGTTGTTGCTGAAGGGTGTTTGATTCCAAGTGACCCGAAAGACCAGGTTTACCATGTACCTCTTGGACCGCATGCAGTTCGAGTACGGCTTGATGTCGCAAAAAAACGGATGCTTTCTTATGGAGGCCTACAAGTGAGATGAGTACAATTGAAGAAGCACTTTCAAGTAATGTGGCATGGCCTACTGATAAAATTTTAAAGGGGTATGACCAATCTCTAATTCATGCAAGTATTTTCTCAATAAACCATTATATGTAAACTACATCATACACTTAAAAAGTATTTAAAGCTGAAATGAATCTTATTTTGTCTTCATTTTTGCAAGATTGTGATAGCACGTTTTTTTCTTTTCGGAGTTTGTATGTATGCAATGAAGGCTCATGCAGTTTTCTCCAACTATCTACAAAACAATATATGTAAGATACTTTTTATCTTACAAATTTGACATAAATTTTTGCCTACTGCATCATTGAAGTGATCATGATTTCTCCAACTCTCTATACAACATATGCAACTTAGCTATGTAGTTGTGCATAATTTAACTAGTCCCTGCTTTATTTATAAGTTAAATGGTGGATGTTTTAGCAGTTTGATCATTGTTTTGAGGATGGATTACTTTCTTACAGGTTAAATGGTGGATATGACTTTTTTATTGGAGCATTTTGTCAAGATGGATTATTTACTTCATTTAGCTAGACCTTTTTGGATACTTCGATATCTCTAGCTATTCCTCTGTTTTCTTTACTTGTTTTGAATGTTAAGGTTCGGGACAAATGGTGTGACTTATGTTGTAGACATCTTATTACCAACTTGGTAGATACCGATCATAATTATTACGTTGAATGTTTTATGTTTTAATTTGAATGTTCCTATTTGGATGTAAGATGTTGCTCAGAATCACCATCTATTTGAATGAATTTAAAATGATATTAATATAATAAAAGTATATAGAACGTTAGTTTGTACTAGTTTTAGGATTGATAAAATATTCAATAATAATTTTAAAAAGTTATAGGAATATGAACATAACAAGGGAGAAAAGCTATTGATCTGTACCGTAACAAGGCCAAATAGCTGTAAGAGGCTGAAAATAACATGTCTAAAATGCTATAAGATCTCAATTCTGTAGCGTTTCTCATAGCGCTCTCAGAACGCTATGTTTTCTTAGAACTTTTAATAGCGTCTGATGTCTTAGCGGTTCACAAAAGGCTATTGGTAGTGCTTAATTGAGTTTTTAGTAAGCTATTGATAATGAAATTTGTTGTATGAAAATCTTTTTGAGTTTGTGTTTGGATAGGTCAAAACTTGAATTTGTATTTGGATAGTATTTTAATAAAAATTCAATGGTGATGAAAAATTTTAATAGGGTATATGAGTGGGTTTTTATTCGTCTATTTGTTGTTAATGCATAGAAAAAAAATCATCTCAATCGGAATTAAAACGAAAAAGTTATGGCGTTTTTAAGAATATAAAAAATATTGATAATTAAATTGTGTTTGAGTTTAGGAACTTGAGTTGAATGGGGAACTTAAACTCAGATTTTAGCTCAAAACTCAAGTTAAAAGTCAAGCTCAAACTCAAATTTTATAAAAGAATATGAACTTAAATAAAATTGTGACTTGAGTTTAAATTTTTTTTGAGTTTGAGTGTAAATGAACAAGCCTGAAATCTTTCGTTGGATTAGGTTTGAAATTAAGGTGTCGTTTGGTATAAGGATTGAAAGCAGGGTGATTTGAGTCTTTTGATTCAGAATCATGATTCATGATTTGAATCATGATTCAAAGTGATTAGAACCTTCGTTTGGATGTGTATATGCATAATTCTGATTCTAACCTAAAATGTGATTCGAACCAGTGTTTGGTTGTCTTTTAATTTTGAATCATGACCAAAAATAAATGTAAGTTAAAAAATTATATAATAATTACGTGTAATTTTAAAAAAATATAATTCATTATATAATTAAAAAAATGAAGTACTAAAAAAAAATTATACAAATATTAATAACGCAAAATTATAACAAGCTAACTACGAAATAAATAGAAAAAACGTGAATAAAATTATATAACAAGCCAAGCTGAACGTGAAGCATTGTATTATTTCCTTGTCTTCCTTCTATGAGAAACTGTTTCCCGTCCATTTACAGTACGAATCTTACAACACATTGCTTTACATTTATAACTGAATGTCTTCATATATGTTAATAATTTCAAGATTAAGCCACAGATTCAATTAAATTAAATCAAATCGTGGCAAATTGTATACTATAGCAAAATAACTTGATATCTCATAGTTGCGCACCAGGTAGACCAGTCCATAAAAGAATCCTCCGTGGTTGATCTAGAAACCTGGCTTGCCATGCAGGTTCATCACTTTCATAGACAAAACCACTCTTTAAGTACAACTTTTTAGCTGGTTTATTGTCGACGGCTACATGACATAATATTCACATTATCACCTTATAAAACACTAGAGCAGTCGATAATAAACCAGACTTATGAAATGTACATTCAACAATAAGCAACAAAGTTATGCAACTTATCTCCAAACAACGAATATAAACTAAGAGAAATCTGAGTCCCTAATAAATAAATCCGAGCCTAATAAGCAATCTACAAATATGCTTACATCAAAGGGATAAGGTATATTTGCACACGGATTTGTAAAGAAGTAAAGCCTCAGTTTTTATCAAAAAAACGTCTCTCTTTTTCATACCATAAATAGGTTGAAGGACAATGTTGGATGACAGAGAACATGCAAATAAAACAAGGAGAAGCATTCATGATGCTCCATGTGTAACTCCTTTAGAAATGGAGTGCTAACATTGAGGGAAATAGAAAAAAAGGTAGTCGCCTAGTCGGTAGAAGCTCTAAGTTTATGGAAAGATATAAAGCCACGTAGTGAAACAAAAAAAAAAAAAATTAAACAGTAGCAGGTTGAGCACCAAAAGCGTTGAAGTGGGAAATTAGATAAAAGCGTACTATCCAATCCTAATTCCTTCCAAATCCAGCAAATCAATTTCTTCACAAAGTGTATATCACCCATCTCACTCACATCTGTAAGCAAAAGATCTTGGTTTGTGGTTTCCATTTCTACTTTCCTGAATTGATAGGAGATTAGGATATAAAAACACTTAAAGAAGATCCTTATTATTTGCACAACAAGAAACTACAAAGCTATGAGAACCCAAGGAATCCCATAATGATTCATTGTGAAACTATAAACATTCAACCAACACAAGTAGGTCATGCAGGCAACTGTAATGATAGTGAGCTTGATTTAAGCGGACCATACCTTAGCAACATTATGCCCATGGCGCCTTTTATCCACAATGGCTAGAGGAGCATCAGATAACTTTTTAGCAAAAGCACGTGTTCTAGCAACTCCCCCAACATCAGGTGAGACCACTATCAAATCATCAGAACATGTCTTGCTAGCAAGGTAATCGAGTATCACAGGCTGATTGTGCATAAAGAACCAAAAGCCACATCAGTGCTCTATCCATTGAGGAAAATCAGAAGAAAGAACATACTCAATCATGAACTCCACTGTAGTATCTTTAAGACTGTCTTTTTTCACTTGATTCTGAACCAAATATGCAGCTTGTTCTCGGCAATACTGTCTTCCACAACGTTCCAGGCTCAATTAATCCTCTTGATGACCGCACAATTACTTCTTTAGTAGAGATTGGGAATGGTGCTAGGATTGTTTCTGAAATTACATTTGGTTATTTTTTCTAAAGAGATTGTTTTAGGTATAAGAAAAACAAAAAGTAGAAAACACAAGTGTGCAATTTTCTCTTCATTGAAATACACAAGTGTGCAATTTTCTCTATGCAAACAAAGCATATGAAAGGTAAAAACAAAAACATAAAGCAGAAAACGTGGAAGTAAAGAAACTACCCCATTAAGCTTCAGCATCAATCTGCTTATCCAATGTGTCTCCCATGGCTCCCTTGATATTCCACCCACATTTCATTCGCAAGGCGATCCCTAAAACGATCCATCTCTGTACGACTAACACTACCTCCTATTACAACTGGCCCTTCAGGGACATTACTATCAGTGTCATCGTCATCAAATTTATCATCATTGTTCGGATCTATTTCGCTTACAGGTACACCATCACGGTCATATTGACTTAGAAGCGGATCCCCCTCATTAACCATGTGAATGAAATTATGTAGTATTGCACAGGCAACTGGAATTTGCCTTTGTTTACTCATTGGATATGTATTATTAGGCCGCCTTAGGATAGGGAACCTAGCTTCCAAACCCCAAATGTTCACTCTATACAATTCCTCAATGATGAGTGTTTGTAGTTAAAAATATCCCTAGGTCCCTAAAATCCACCACTTCTCCTTCTAAAATCAGGCAAGTGGTAAGTCCCACCTCTGTACGGAGCGAGAAAACAATCATTGTTCGCATACGCAGCATCAACAACATAGTATTTTCATGTGGAACATATGCAAATTAGGCTGCAAATTGAAGGTCCATAACAATAAATAGACATAAGTAGGAAGACATAAGTGTAACCTGGTGGGGGACGTGGGAACTGAAACCTGGGATTCTCAAGCACATCAACGAGCACTCGAGCGTCGTAAAACGTGCGCTGAACCTTCCCAACCGGATAATATGTATGTGAACTTCATATCAAATGAACAGGCTGCCAATATGGTCTGAGAGTTCACACCCTTTCTATTCTGATAAGCTGTTGGATTATGAACACCAATTGGTGTACAAGGTACATGAGTACCGTCAATTGCACCTACACAGGCCTGACCATTTCAAGTAAAACTGAAGAATTTCTGAACTTCTATTATTAATCTTCTGTAACCCTACAATAGCATATATATACACAAATGACTAATAAGGGAAAAACTAACTAGCTTGATTCTCTCCTAAAAAACAGGAAACAAAATTATGAGAAAAGATCACAACCGATCTCTCCTTTTATTCCTAAAATACTTTCCTAAACTAACTTCTCTAACTTTTGACTTCCGAATTCAACACTCCCCCTCAAGCTGGAGAATATATATCATATAACCCCAGCTTGCAAATTAAGTCTTCAAAGTTAGGTCTTGGTAGAGCTTTGGTGAGGATGTCTGCCGTTTGTTGCTTGGTAGGGATGTAGTTCAATTTAACTGTCTTACTAGTCACCTTCTCTGTGATGAAATGTCTGTCAATCTCAACGTGCTTAGTCCTGTCATGATGCACGGGATTCTTGGCTATGCTTATAGCTGCCTGATTATCACACATCTTCAGAATAGGAAATGAACTCAGTTGTCCCAATTCACTTAGAACCCTTTTTATCCAAATCCCTTCACAAATTCCCTGTGCTAGTGCTCTGTACTCAGCTTCTGCACTACTTCTGGCTACCACTGATTGCTTCTTGCTCCTCCAGGTAACAAGATTGCCCCAGACAAAGGAACAATACCCAGACGTTGACCGTCTATCAATGAGGTTTCCTGCCCAATCTGCATCTGAATACACTTCAGTGTTACGGTTTTCTGTCTTTATGAAGAATAGGCCTTTCCCTGGGGTCATTTTTAAGTATCTAAGAACTCTGTAGACTGCTTCCATGTGTTCCTCTGTAGGGCTGTGCATGAATTGACTTACAACACTTACTGCAAAACCAATATCTGGCCGAGTGTGTGACAGATAGATCAAGCGTCCAACAAGACGCTGATATCTCCCCCTGTCTACTGGAGCACTTTCTTTCTCGGTGCCAAGTTTCTTTTGACTGTCCATAGGAGTATCAACTGGTTTGCATCCAAGCATACCGGTCTCCTTAAGAAGGTCCAAAATATATTTCCTTTGAGAAACTACAATACCTTTACTCGATCTAGCCACTTCCATTCCAAGGAAATATTTCAGATTTCCAAGGTCTTTAACTTCAAACTCTTCTGACAAATACTTCTTCAACTCCTGTAGTTCCTTCACATCATTCCCCGATAGAATAATATCATCGACATAGACTATCTGTGGAATTCCGAAGATATTAGGCAGTAATGGGCTGTAAATAGAAGATCTACTAGGCTGTAAATAGCTGTAGATTAGTTTCCATAACTAGCTAATTAGTTTTCCTTTTCTATAGGATTTGACGGAGTAAATCAAGGAATTACCAGCTATTGGTAATCTCCTCTTCTGTATAAATGTATGTTTCGGCTGATGAAATAAACTAAGAAAAATTCTCTCTCTGTTTTTCTTCATGGTATCAGAGCAAGGCTGCCTGGACCAGTTTTTTTTTAGTTCTGATGCAAACCAGAACACAGCTTAATCCCTTTTTCTGGTGAAACTTGAAACCATATTTACTCCTTCTTTTCCTCGGTTTCTAGGTGCAAACCTAGCATCCTCCTTCGTTCCAAATCAGTGTTCCATAAAGTCTCTTAGGCAGTAGTCCATCCTCTATGGCCTCAGAAACAAACAGGAGTGTCGTTGGAACTGTATCAGGCCAAGAAGAACTCGTGAGCAATGGTGGAGCAGAAAGTTCGTCTTTTCTCATCACAAGGCACAAGTTAACCGGCCACAACTACCGTCAATGGGCGAAGGCTGTTTTGATGTTCATTACAGGAAGAGGTAAGGATGAATACCTCTATAGCACCACAGAACTACCGAAGAAGGATGATAAGAAGTTCAAGGTGTGGAATACCGAGAACAATCTGGTTATGTCTTGGTTGATCAATGCAATGGACACAGAAATTGGTCAAAATTTTCTGTTTTATGATACTGCACATGAGATTTGGACAGCAGCAAAAGAAACCTACTCGGACAGCGACAATACCGCTGATCTGTTTGATATCAAGGGAGCTCTGCATGATCTAAGGCAAGGTGAGATGACTGTGACTCAATACTATAACACTCTTAGTCGTTTGTGGCAACAATTAGATGTGTTTGAGAATCTGGATTGGGAGTCCCCTGGAGATGCAAGCCGGTACAAGAAGATCATTGAAAAAGAAAGGGTGTTCAAGTTCCTACTGGGATTAGACAAATCCCTAGATGAAGTAAGGGGGAGAATCCTTGGTACCAAGCCACTTCCAACAATTCGAGAAGCCTTCTCAGAGGTGAGAAGAGAAGAAAGCAGGAAGAAATTGATGATGGGTACTCGGTCATCCTCAAACACCCCGGAAGGATCGGCCCTGGTCTCTCAAGGAACCACTAATACTCAAGAAGGGTCGGCCCTTGTCTCCCGTGGATCCACTTCCTCCTATGATGCTCGGCAGAAAAAAGGAAGACAATGGTGTGATCATTGCCGTCGCCCAGGTCACACCAAAGAAACGTGTTGGAAAATACATGGGAAGCCCGTAGACTGGAAATCAAACAAGGAAAAGGAGGCACGTGGTTTCGTGGCTGACTCAGATGGAAAAGAAAGGAGTGCAAATGATTCGACTCTCTTCAGCAAAGAACAAGTAGAGTGGTTGCAAAAGATGTTCAGTCAAGGATCTTCTCCTAACCCGGTTATCTCAACTGCATCCACTACTCAAAGAGGTAACTTCCTAACTGCCTTACATACAAAAGCCGAGGATTCATCAGGGTGGATCATCGATTCTGGAGCTTCTGATCACATGACAGGTGATGTATCATTACTCCATGATTGCAGTCCCTGCCACGAGAATTACAAAGTTAGAATTGCATATGGTTCCCTTTCCGCGGTAACTGGTATTGGGAAAGTGCTCATCTCCGAGACACTAATTCTTAACCAAGTTCTTTTGGTTCCCAATCTTTCATGCAATTTACTGTCTATCAGCAGACTTACAAAAGACTTAAATTGCATAACTAAATTTACTGCCACTCATTGTTCGTTTCAGGATTTGGCTTCGGGGAAGATGATTGGCAATGCTAAGGAGAGCAAAGGACTCTACTGGTTTAGGGCCGATAGTGTAACAATATAATTTCACTATCTTTATTGACATTGGAATTTGACACAGAATTAAAAGACCCTAAAAGACTCTGAGACTGGACACAACTTGCTTGTGAGACTTGGTTTGAGGATCGGTCACATGAGAGGAGATAGAGCCCGGAGCACAGTTCAGCACTGCCAATCATCTTCCCTGATTTCAAGTCCTGAAAAATACACAAGTTTGGATAAAATTTAGTAACACATTGAAGGTCACAAGCCAATTTACTAATGGACAAAAGATTACAATCCAAGTTTGGAACATGGAGGACAGAGTCGAGATACAACTCTTTAGTAAGTTTGATGGAACCTGTCCCAGCGATTTTTGAATTTGAACCATCAGCTATATGGACGGACGAGTGACCACTACTTGGCTTGTAATTTTGGAGAAGGGCAGCATCTCCTGTCATGTGATCAGAAGCGCCTGTGTCTACTATCCATGGCCTCATTCCTCCATGGTTAGCAGTGAAGGCTGTATGCGGATCAGTTTGAGCAACCAAACCAGCCCCAGTAATGTTGCCACTGCCGACTTGACTAAACAGTTTCTGCAGTACATTCATCTGTTCTTTGTTGAATGGGCTAGGCTCGGGAACAGGAGCACTATCGGAATTGGAGGCCACATGTGCTTTGCTGTCTCTATCAAACCGTGGCTTTGGTTTCCAATCTGCTGGTTTGCCGTGAAGCTTCCAGCAAGCCTCCTTGTAATGGCCTAGTTTCTTACAGTAATCACACCAAGGCCTTTCCTGTTTCTGACGATCTCCGCCATTACTGTTGAATGACCAAACAGCAAGGGTAGAGGCATCTAACGGTGAGGCATGTTGTTCCTTAGATCCCATCATCACTTTCTTTCTACTTTCTTCACGCCTAACCTCGGAGAAGGCCTCCCTGAGACTGGGCAGTGGTTTAGTGCCCATGATTCGACCCCGAACATCATCCAACTCCCTGTTAAGTCCTAGGAAAAACTTGAACAGCCTTTTTTGTTCCACAACCTGCCTGTACGTTGCTGCGTCGTCCGGACATTTCCATGAGTGAGTCTCGAATAAGTCAAGTTGCTGCCAATACCGTATGAGTGTGCTGTAATACTGAGTGACGGACTGCTCTCCTTGGCGGAAGTCATGAAGGGCTGATTCTACCTGAAATAGTTCTGAAGTATTTTCAGAACTGGAGTAAGTTTCTTTGGCTGCATCCCATATTTCTTTTGCAGTTCCAAACAGCAAGAAATTTTCACCTATGTCATTGTTCATGGAATTGATAAGCCATGACATGATCATACTATTTTCTATCTTCCACTTCTTGAAACCCGAATCAGTAGTCTCTGGCATGGCTGCTTCTCCTGTGAGATATTCATCTTTTCCCTTGCCACAGATGAACAGCAACACAGATTGTGACCACTGTAAGTAATTATGGCCATTTAATTTGTGTCCTGTGATGAGAATAGGAGAAGATTCGCTGCCACCAAGGTTTGGAATCTCTGATCTTCCTCCTGATACAGGGGTCGTGACCACCAAGGTTTGGAATCTCTGATCTTCCTCCTGATTCTGGGGTCGTGACACTGGATGTTTGTGATGATGCCATTCCGTATTTTGTCATGTCTCAAATATTGAGGAAAAGATGAGAGGAAAGACTGAATATGGATGCTGGAAATATATAAGAGAAACCGGAGATAATTGGCCTGAGAACAACGAAGAGGTGGCCAGAAAACTTGGCAAGAGGTGGCCGGAATAAGAGATGGCCAGAGAGAGGTGGCCGGAATAAGAGATGGCCAGAGAGAGATGGCCGGAATGAGAGATGACCAGAGAGAGATATGGCCGGAAGGGATTAGGGTTCAGAAAACTGGCTCTGATACCATGAAGAATTTCTGAACTTCTATTATTAATCTTCTGTAACCCTACAATAGCATATATATACACAAATGACTAATAAGGGAAAAACTAACTAGCTTGATTCTCTCCTAAAAAATAGGAAACAAAATTATGAGAAAAGATCACAACCGATCTCTCCTTTTATTCCTAAAATACTTTCCTAAACTAACTTCCCTAACTTTTGACTTTCGAATTCAACAAAAACTTTTGCACATAAGTTTCATACAAACATATTTATCGACGTATTATTAAGAATACCAATGTTAGATAGCAACCCAACTTACGTCGAACCATGTACCATATCTCTGATGGTTGGCGCGTAGAAATTCAGCACTTTGTCATAATTTGGGGGCTTAATGAAATCATCATGTAGAGCACAAATAACATCTAAAACTTCAGTAAACCTGCGCGATATGGTCTCCCCTGAATGTTGCCATGCGTCTTGTGATTCACAATTACTTTGGCTTTGTGAAACGATTGTTAAGAACACAAATAATTGTTCAGGTACACTCATGTTGTAAGAGGGTCGTAGCAAACCTTTCTCAGTTAGCATTTCACATAGAATCATAAAATCACGTGGTCCCATACGCACTTTGTTATACATTGCAGTCTCATTACTATTTGCTAGTAGCTCATTTACCTTGTCCATACCCCTTAAAGAAGAGTTGTGCATTGGCTTTCTTACTCTGTCAATAGACATATAAGCGGCTGCAGCCGTCACTACATTTATTGCAGCCATAAATCTCCTTCGACGCCTTGAAGACGTCGCTCTATCTTGTTCCTCATTTTCGGGCTGCATCCTGTTGGTTGACAATATCACAATTGTAACAAATTATTCAATAAAAAGGAAATTAGGGCATTAACTGTTGAAGGATATCAAGTGTGCTTCTAGTACACACGGCTTATATGAACGTGATATCCTCGGATATAGGTTGCCAACAAATTTTGATCACCATTTAACTTATTTTTGAAAGTGACATCTTGGAGGTAATAAAACTTGTTTTCAAAATAATACAACTTGTCTATGCATGAGCAGATTTTGATCTTCATTTAACTTATTTTTAGTTGCAGCATTTTACTTAGAATATGTTGCCAAAAAATGTAATCCCATTGCAGCTGAAATATTTCCACCTTCTGATGAAGGAACAAGCACAGAGTTTAGTTCCCCTATTCATGCCACCCCGTTGTTAAAATCCTTGGCAGCTCTAACACTTAGCAAAAATAATGGGACAAAAAATATTAAAAGAAACCTATACCATGGTCAACTTTCAAGCAAAATAAAAAATTTGGTTGCTCCACCATAGGTAGCTTCCCGTGAAGTAGGATCTGTATTATGCCTAACTGGTTTTTTGGCCACGTTATGTATACTAACTTAGGAATAAGTTTTTAAGTAAGGCAATATCAGGCATTGGATGTCACCTACATGGCTATAAAACATTTTACCAAAAAGACTACCAACAAACATATGTTGATGATGACGCTGGAGTTCCATTGTCCTAATAGGAAGAAAAAGAGTTTGTACATATTAGTTTTTATACAAATAAAGTCATTTACTGTTGCAGTAAAGTAACATATCAGGCAAAAACTAGAAGTGAATGAATTTTCCATTGGAAAAATATGAGGATGAAGTAGGAAGTCCACACACTAACGTGATGGGAAAACAGGTACATAAGTCTGCAATACAGCTACATACAACATTATAGAATACAGTCTCATACAACAAAGAAACACATGAATGTCTCGTAAACCGGTATAGAATACAGTCTCATACAATAGTAATCCGGTATAGAATATAGTCTCATACACTAATCCGTGGTCTAATATCAAGGGAGAATCGACCATTTAATGTAGGTTACCTATGTAGATAGAAACATCGCACCAGACATTTAAGGGCTAGATGGATTGAAGGGTGG
Source organism: Morus notabilis (assembly GCF_000414095.1). Lineage (NCBI taxonomy): Eukaryota > Viridiplantae > Streptophyta > Magnoliopsida > Rosales > Moraceae > Morus > Morus notabilis. Next base: position 2,779,288 of record NW_010367622.1, read on the forward strand.
TGGAGGCTTGTGGAATGGGTTAGGTGGCCGGTGGAAGGATTGTGGAGGCTGGTGGAAGGACTGTGGCGGCTGGTGGAAGGACGGAGGAGGCTGGTTGTATGGATTTGGCCCGGGGGAGAAGTTATGAGGGGGCTGGGTATATGGATTAGGCACATGAGAAATGAAGGGGGTTTTTGGCACATCAACAAAGTCGTTTAAGAAGGCCCTCCTAACGGGTTCATTCAGTTTATGCCAAGCTGATCGCCACGTGGGGGACGCCATTATTTTTTCAAATGCATGGGCATACGTACGCGGGTCAACTCCCATTTCTGAGAGTGATGCCATGCTGGCATCCATCTCACTTGGTCCGTCGACAGTGTTGTTACTCGGCAAGCTCTCTTTGCTTGAACGCATGTCCTCTTGGAAATCATCGCGCATTTCCTTAACCAAATTAAGCAACTCTTCCCTTGAACTGTCATTGGATTTGCATGCCCTTGTCTTTTTCTTTCTTATCACCCTTGATGTTGATGCGACATTGGATGTCATCCGCCTTCCATAACTTTCCACGCGGTTGCGAAGCTCAGTACGCATCTCCTCATCGTCACTGTCTTGGTAAGGAGCATCTTGGTGAGGTTGTGGTTGTTCATCCTCAGCAGCATCATCATCTATTAGCACTGCTTGGGCGGCAGGGTGATATGCCCCTGAACCAGACGCCATAACTCTTGAAGGGAAAACGGCGGCCAAGTACGTCTCATTAAGCTTCAAACCGTGCGTGAACAATGTTTTCGCTTCACGATGTCTCTAACAAAATTATAATGAATTTGGTAAGTTTATTACACTTTAGTTACAAATACTATAACCTCTAACTATTGTCAGTAATGGAGGAGCAATTAATCACACATATTACCTTGCAAAGAGATGTCTGAAGTTCCTCCGAGCATGTGAAAATTTTATTGATAGGATCCCACCCCACACCTGTATGGTCTTGCAGCGTCTTATACGCTGAATAAAGGTTGCCAAGTCGGCGGCGTTTCTCCCTCAGCCGCTCGCCGCCGGGTACATATCCATCGAAAAAAGTGGCCATCCAAGCAGCCCATTGATTGTAGTCACGAGAATCTGGTACCTTTCCGTGGTTTATATCATTGTATTCGTATAGTCGCTCAAGTAGAAACGCCTCTGCAGCGGGACTCCAATATAATGGCCTCTCATCTGGGTTTCTCCTAAGCATCTACACACGCGTAGGACAAGCAAGAGGAGTCCAATGCGTGCAAAAAATAGGGCACAAACTTAAGACGACAACCAAGAACATCATGTACAAGCCACCGACAATCTAAGAAGCAAAAACAGTCCTACCTATGTACCTATGCTTCTTATTACACAATGGCAAAAGAAACTTGAACAATGCTACAAGTTTCCTTTTTGCAGCAACATTTTGATACATTTTTTTTCCATAATTAGCAGGGGAAAAAAATGAAGTGCTAAGATCATAATTAAGACCACCTATAACTTTTCACTCATTATGTGAACAAGATCCAGATATCACATTACCCTCCGAAAACAAAGATATCATATCATAAAATGGTTCACTTCATTTTTGCTGCATAATGATGCCTATTCGTTATGCTACATATTTCCATGTTCCAGCAAAGTTTTAAAGGGAAGAAAAAAAAAAGAGCCTTGAGCATTAGTTTGTAATTAAAGGAGCATGAGACTTACGGAACACATGCATTATCACCTATAACAATGTCGAATACACGAAATAAATGAACATATATACACATATACACATTTGTAGAAATAAACATATATACAACAACAATAAGAACTTAAAAGAATGCTGACCGGAACTTTTTTTATGCATTTTATGTTCTATGTATATGAGTATAATCAGCAAAGTGAAAACCCTATATGGGAGACCCTAGATCCACCAAAAGTTTGTTTAACATCACTCATTTACAGTGCCATCATCATAAGCAACAAAGTGAAAACAAAGGAAGCAAATTCAATCCTCTCGTGATTTCAAGAGGAGCAGGCTGTTCAAAAATTTTCCCTAC
>NW_010367622.1:2781426-2847614 GCF_000414095.1 Morus notabilis
ACCCAATCAGTTCCCTCTATATCACAAAAAGCCCTAAACCCATTTACTTCCCAAATCCCTAACCCAATCAGTTCCCTCCGACAAAAATGTGAAAGAGAAAAACCACAAATGCTGCCGTTCAAAGATTTCTCATTCTAGGTATTGATCTTTACACACAATTTTGAAAATAAAGTGAGGATGACATACCCTGACTGAGTTCGAGTCTGAGGAGGAGATGAAGGACACTGCCGGCAGAGCTCCAAACACAGATGAAGGACTTTTGTTTCCCCGTCTGTTTCCTCTCTGGTGAAGGCGATAAATGGCCTTACTTTGATAGTATCGGCGAAATTGGTACCGAATGTGGAACTTCCTTCGATTGTTCACAATCACTTGAGCACTTGAAGCATTTCTCATCAACTTCAGAAGAGGAGTCCGCCGTGGGTTGGGCTGCTTATGCAGAGAGGAGGCTGCCGTGGGTTGTGCTGCTTATGCAAAGAGGAGTCCACATGCGAAAAATTGGAAACCGAAAGAAAAGAGAGGACAAAAATTAGAAAAGTTGTGCTCTGCAAACTCACGCGAGAAGCAACACAGAGAAAGCTGGAGAGATTCTCTGGCCAAGAGTAAATGCTTAGTAGGAGTGGATGGGTCAAAAGTGGGTGGGGGTCATTACTCGAGGAGAGACTGTGCACATGAGTTGGAACGGGCTGAATCAGGCCCCTACCTGATTTTGAAATCAGACCCAAAAATGATCCGAACAGTACAATTTGATTCTGGATCAGTTCCGTGATTTTGGGCCTCCAAATGCAGATTCTCCCACGTGACCCAGAGTCAGGATTCAGAATACAGCTTCCAAACGGTACCTAAGAGAGATATGATTTGGGTTATGGTGAATATTGTTTAGATTGTTTGGTATGATATTGATTTGGGTAATTTAAATTGGTTATGAATTGGGTAATGTGATTGTTTATGTTTTGGATTGTGTAGTTGAATTTTAGGCACTGTTTATTTTGCCGATTTGAGTTTTACTATAGTAAAAAGTTTTTAGAAACAGTCACATTTAACTTTTTTACTACAGTAAAAAATTCTTACATAAAATTACATTTCAACTCGAATCAGCGAACTAAATAATACCAAAATTGTTTGTGAAATTAATTTGGCTAATGTGTGAATGGAATGAGATCGTGAGAACAATCCCCAAGCGCCAACTCATCAAGAAGACCCGTTAGATTCAGCGCATTTCCCGCGCCTCTATATGCACCCACGATGGACCTAGGACAAACTAGCCTCAGTCTAGTGTTTTAGAACATCTCACACACATGCAACTGTGATGGCCAATCAGTGTGTGCGTCTTCTATACGCATGCAGCTTCCCGGCGTCACTCCTTAATCTAGAAGGGCGTTCAAAAAACATGTCAATCACCCAAACTGCCCAATCTAAATTTAACCAAATTAAATTATTAATTATTTTTTAATTATTGACTAGCTTGGTCTGTTTTTTAATCTAATTTTTTTAGACTATTTGATTTGTGATTTCGACTTCTCAAATTGCCCAATAATCCACTCAAAAATACACATTTTTTATTTCTGATATATTATTTATTTATTGTAATTTTTATTGGTGGTAATAAAAATTCTACACTTATAAAATACACCCATCACATTTTGGTTAGTTTGTATTAAAACTTTCACTGAATGTTTGGTAACTTGTATTGTATTGTGTTGTATTGTCATAATATAATACAGTGTGGCACTATGACGTATTGTACAAGGGGTCTAAATGTAAAATTTTTAAAATTTTAGGGTCAAATAATGTAATTTTTTAAAAAAATTTAAGGTCAAAATATAATTTTTTAAAGTTTTGGGATCAAAATATAATCTTTCAAAAGTTTTAGGGTCAAAATGTAATTTTATAAAAATTTTGAATTAATATACATCTAGAGATATATAATGACCGAAGTAGACAAAATTTAATATACATTTATAGTTAGCTTTATTTATATTCTTATGGTCAATATTCAAAATATAAAAAAAAAATTAATTTTAATTTTATTAATTAAAATATTTCTTAAAAAAATTGTTTTTATTGACAGCAAAAAATTATTCATCTACTAACAAATTTCTTATTTATTGTTGTTATTTTAAACATTTTAATAATTACTAAAAGTATTTAAATAAAGTTTAGTATAGTATACTTGTTAAAAATTTTCAAGTTTTAAATAACTATTTTAAAATGTTTTTTAATTTGGTATGAAAAAAGTAAAATAGGTAGATTGAAAATTAAGTTTTATCGTTAAGGTTATTTTTATAAATTTAAACAATGACAGCAAAAGCTGCTATGAAAAAACAATAGATGACCTACTTCTCAAATTCTGTTATTTGACATTAATTTTTAAAAGTTGCTGGACAAAAGTAAGATTTACCAAACATCCTAACCTATTGTAGCTTTTTTAAAAACGCTAAAAAATCCTCTAAAACCATTGCTAAACGGGCCTCAATAATAGAACATAAACCGTATTAATTTACCATGCATATTAACTTATACAATACAATAGTGATCACACAAAATATTATATTATTGTAGTAATATACAATACGACACTCTAATACGATCAAACAAATATGCCCTAAATGGTAAACTTTTAGATATTTGCTAATTTGAAATATACTTTAAACTTTAATCTTATCTTTATTTTTAATAGATTAACGGTCTATAAATTTTGTGAATTATTAAAAAAAATGATTAGAGCTAAGCTCAAACTTCCCAAACTAAACCACTTAAACAGCTTATCAGTAATTTGATCTAATTTAATTTTTGTTAAAAATATCGAATCACTGGGGATGTTTGGTTGGAGGATTCAAACCATGATTTGAATCATGGTTCATGGTTCGTTACAGTGTTTTCTCTCACAAAAAATACACGTAAATCAAAAATAATTCCAATCACATGATTCTAATCCATGAATCAAACGTCTCATAAAAAAGATTATTTTTTAATTTGGTCGATGGTTTTTTAAAAAATAAAAAAAATCACCGAAACCGTCAACGAACACCCCTATCCAACAGCGTGGGCACTCGCAGCAACATGCTCAATCGATGCCCTTCTTGCACCACGTGTCCCTACTTGTCCCCCACGTTTCCAACACTAGCAACCACGCCTCTCTCTATATGCCAGATGATTAGTGCATAAAAATGCACCATAAATACTACTTTTGATTTATATAATATTAAAATATTTAAGCTTTAATTAAGCAATTTCATTATTTTTATTCATAATATTTTAATTAAAATTTGTCTAGTTTTTGCTTAATTATTTACAGATAAAAAGTAGTATAAAAAGCTACACAGAAATAAGCCATGAAAGCCATGTTTTCAACCACCCGGAGCCAAGCCTCAGCCGAGCCGCACAAGCCAATCAGAGAGAGAGAGAGAGAGAGCCGAGCAGCTTAGCCGATCCAACATCAGTCCGCGTGGGCCTCAACACTTCCAGCGTTTCCTCACTCTTCCTCACGCGCGTCACCAGCAGGTCCATCTTCAGCGCGCACGTTCCTTCCACGCAGCTTCAGCGCGCGTCCAACTCCTCCGTAGTATGGGTCCCGCATCTGCAGCCATCAGCCGGCCTTCCTTTCCACGTGTGACAGCTGTCTCAGTGGACCCCAGCTCTCCTGCTCCGCCAGCACTTTTCCTCTTCTCCGTGGCGACACGTGGAAATTGAGTCCACTTCCTCCAATCTCATTGCGACACGTGTCTAGAGGGGCTGGATCCGAATTTCTCCTTCAAAAATCAGACCAAATGGCCGGATTTCTTCCCCAAATTAAATATATGATTTCTCTTAATTTATGTGTAATTTTATTTTCTTTTCTTTTCTTTTGTAATTTTCTAGTTTTACAATTTATTTCCTTATTTGACAGGCATCCTCTGAATACTATAAATATAGGAGTTGGCCTAAGGTTTGAAGAAGCTTTGAATATTCAGTTTTCTGTCGTCTTGCTGTCAGTCTCATGTTTTCTCTCTAGAACTTGTGAGAATGTTTTGCAAGATAGGCTAGAGTTCTCTTGGTGAGGTTAGAGATGAACTTCTATTGAGCAATCCAATTCAGAGTTTTGATTCCTTGTGTTGTAAAGTTTAATATCTTAATGAATTAAATCTCATCTATTTTTCTATTACTTTTCAAAATATTGTGTGCCAATTTTTATATAAGTTCAGTCACGCTTTTCTTATGTAATTATGTCACGCATTGTTTTGTTATTTAAATTATTTTATAAATTGTCTTTTACTCTAATATTGTCAAATTGATATATTGTCGATTTTGGATAACTTGTAATAATAATATTTCAGAGTCAACATAGAGATTTAATTTATTCGATTCCTTTATTTTGTGAATCAAAACTTGAATTGGTGAACGAAACATTAGGGATTCTCGACACCTTACCGTTTTTACTACTGAATTTTCTTCATACAGATTTTCTCCATTTTATTTTATTTGCAACAAAACTCTCAAAAACTCTCATTTTTCTTTAATTCACTTTTCTCTAACGCTCTTATTCTGTTAGTCATTCTTGTTATTTTGTTATCTCTCTGTGCATACGACCGCCTTTCTGTGCTACAATTGACCGCTTGTGAACATCACTTTTGGGCGTTAATCACCAGATGTGTCACACCAGTTGTGAAGTCTAATCAGTAGATGCCACATGGCAGGTTGCATGCAGAATTTCACATGGCAGGTTCATGATTGTTTCGGGCAGTTTTTTTCTTGAAAATCACCAACTCAACAAAAAATAATTTTTTTCATTTACCGGTTTGATATTTTTTTGACAAAAATTAAAGGCCGTTCGGTTCACTAATTCGAGTTTTTAATTCGAGTTGAGATATGATGTTGTATGAGAGCTTTTTACTGTAGCAAAAAAGTTAAATATGACTGTTTCTGAGAGCTTTTTACTGTAGCAAAACTTAAATTCTAAACTCGAATCAGCGAAAAGAACGAGGCCTAAATCAAACCAAATTATTAATAAGCAGTTTAGACGGTTTAATTTAGACAGTTTGAATTTAACACTAAAAAAGTTTTAAATAATTTTCAAAAATTATTAAAACCATTTATCCATAAAAATAAAAATAAGGTTCAAATTTACAATATAATTTAAAGAATTGTAAATGTTTAAAAAGTTCACCATTCAAATTTTTAATACAAACTAATAAAATGTGGTAGAGTGTATTTTATAATTGTAGAATCTCTATTATGACCAATAAAAGTTAAAATAAAGAAATAAATATTTAAGAAATAAATATGTGTATTATTTGGTAAATTATTAGGCGGTTTGATGTGTCCAAATCATTACCCAGGATGCCTCAAAAAAATTAGACTAAAAAATGACCAAACCTTCTATAATCCTTAAAAATTTACTGATTTAGTTTAATTTGATTTGCATTAAGCGGTTTGGCAATTTTTTCAACACTCCTACGTTCCCGTTTGCTCCCCAAGCAGAATCAATCAGCCAAATATCTCTCTGTCAAATATTTGACTTCTCCAAATTGATTTGCAATTTTATTTTGTTTCGATTCTTTTTTTAATTTTCCGTTTTTATTAGTTTGTTTCCTTAAATCACTTACACGCCTAAACACTATAAATAGAAGGCTTTTACACGCCTAAACACTATAAATAGAAGGCTTTGCTTCTTGTATTTATCATTTAATAATTATAAGATAATTCAGACATTCATATTAAGTTCACTTAATTTCAATTCTTATTTCCTTTGTTTTTCTTTAGGTGAGAGATTAGTGACACATCTTTTTATGAGTAACACAACCGACGAAAGGTCAAGTCTTGAGTAAGATTTATGTGCTATCATGATTCAATTCTTATTTCTAATTCACTACTTTTACTATGTTTATAAGTTTGATTCATTTCCTTTTTTTTTCTGCTTATTATCATAGTTATTTATATAGTGACAGAGGTTATAATTATTATATTTGATGCATGTGATTACTTTTTATATATCACTTACCGCATTCTGCTTTAGGATATTTTGTCATTTTCAGATAATGTATGAAAATAATTTTGCTTGCTTTTATTGTGAAGAGACTAATTTGATCAAATACCTTTTATATTATTGGGGCTTAAAATTCATATAATCTGACTGCATGTTTGGGTTGTGAAATATGAAACTGAGTTATAGAGTTAATATTTGAATTGTTTCACAAAACACACTTTTCTTCACTATCTTTTCTTTCATCTCCGTATTTTTTTACAATCACAAAAATTCTAAAAATATTTATTCTTATTTTTGCTTATCTCTTCAAATAACTATTTTCTACTAATTTATTTTGTTCGTTATTTATCACCTCCTCGTGAGATCGACCACCCATTCAATGTTACAATCGGTCACTTTATCAATACAAAATTTGGGTGTTAAACATTTTTAAAAATATTTTCTTTTCTAACTTTATTTTTATGATAATAATTTCTTTCATATGTGTTCTTATATAATTTTTTATTCCTTTTTTATTTTTTTTCAATGGCTAAAATTTTCTTCAAATGTGTTTGCTTTTTGCGTAATTCTTCTTATATGGTTAGTTATCCTTATGCGTATTTTTTTATGATTACCCAGTATAACATTTTTTTCTCCAAATTTTCCCTTTTAAACATTTTGGTTTTTTTCTCCAAATTTTCCCTTTTAAACATTTTTGATGCAATCCTTTAAATTATTATTACCTAATCGTATATTATCTTAACATGTATAAAATGCATGTAGAAACATGTATAAAATGCATGTAGAATGTTTTCATCCAAACTGCATCTAGGATCACGTTTCAATTAATCACCTCTTTTTTTAATCATATAGGACCCGTTTAGCTCGCTAATTCAAGTTTTTAATTTGAGTTGAAATGTGACTTTATGTAAAAACTTTGTACTGTAATAAAAAAATTAAATGTAACTGTTTCTGAGAGCTTTTTACTGTAATAAAATTTAAATTTTAAACTCAAATCAGTAAAATGAACAGAACATTAATCTAATCTAATCTAAAATACATAAAAATAAGAAAGTTCCATTACTGTTCACTTCCCAGGACTGCCACTTGGCAGCTTTTCTTCTTTCTTCTTTTTCCCCTTTCTAGCTTTTATTTTGACTTTTTGCTTTTCCTACTTTTTTATTTCTTTTTATATTTTTTAATGTTTTATTTTTTTATTTTGTCAATATTTCTTTACATCCTAATTTTTTACTGTATGCTTTTTAAAAAAATTTTCTTTTCAAGCTTTACTCTTATAAAAATAATTCCTTTCACATGTGTTCCTATATAAATTTTTGTTCCTTTTGTATTTTTGTCAATAGCTAAGATAATTTTTTTTTTCAAACTGTATAATTCATTTTATATCAATAGTTATCTTTATGCATATTTTTTTTATCACTAGCCTAATAAAACCTTTTTTCTTCAAATATTTCCCTTTTGGTCATTTTTTCGTGTAATTTTATTTATTTATAGTCCACACTCTTCAAAATGAGGTCATGAGAAGATAGAAACTTAGAATTCCATTTAATATGCTGGAATTCCTCTTTCCTCCAGCCTTATAATACCCTAGCCAGATGAAAATCAGTACATAACCAACTTTGCCCACAGCTAAAATCTTTAAAATGTTCATCAGCAACCAAGTTTGAATAGATGCCAATGGAAGGAGCCAACAAGTTATCAATCTATCCTTTACTATTATAAAGTACTGCTTTCTTGGTTTGAAATCAATTGGAGATAGTTCTAAATGAATCCACAGTATGTGAGGCCACTTTTTTTTTCCCTTTTTCAAGAAAATAAAATTAATTTAAGAAACATATGTGTTGACGGTAAAAACTCGTCAACAGAAATAGGTCAGGTCACCACTAAGTATCCCGTTAGATTACCGGCTTAATATTGACTGTATACTTAATATATGCAGTGAAGTGTTTGTGGTATTTTTTGTGTAGTGAGCTATATGAGAAAAAATACTTGAAGTAGAAAAAACACAAGATTTATAGTGGTTCACTCTTATAAAATGAAGAGCTACATCCACTGTAGTTTTCTATTCCTTTCGAGATTGTTGCAGTTTACACTCACAATTACTCTCTCGTTCTTTTCTCTCAGGAAAGATCAACCTCTTTCCTGTAGGAGGCTTCTCTCCTTTTATAGCCGAGCTTCCTTCGTCGGGTGGATTTTCTGTGTAGGCAGAAAAGCACTCAAGTGGTTTGCCTTTCTAGGCCCAGACCGTAACCCACTAATTACTTTTGCGTACTGTTCACTCAGCCAATTAGTCTCACATTACAGCTTTGTGCGCACTTGTAACCCTTTTATGTCCCCCATAAGGCGGTTTAAGGGTTTGCATTTAATGCCTGTACTGCAGACATCTCCCATTTCCGCACGCAACTTGCGATGTCAGGCTTTCCCCTCTTCGGGCATTCCTCTCGCCGTCTCTATTTGCTCAGCCTAGTTTTCTTTCTTGGCAGTTGATTTCTTCCCGAAGGATTCCTGCCGTAAGGTCGACGGTACGAACTGTCGTCGTCATGAGGAGTCGGCGCCGAAGGTTGGGCTTCCCTTGCAGTAGAAGGAAAGGGAATCCCCCCTGTCGAGGGTTGTTGCCTTTTGAGGGAAAGCAAGGCCACGTGTCACACTGTTGTTTGCCCACGCGTCATCCACATTTTCCCACACAACAGCTACCCCCCAGGTCGAGGGTTTCTTTCAGACAGCCTCGAGCTTAGGTTCGGTCGTACCTTCGTGCTTCGGGTGTAGGAAATTGATCCTGAGCCTTAATCTGTAATGATGGTCTGGATGCTTTGGATTTTCTCGAGGAGCGCAACCGTCGCGTCGGTTGCTTCCCCGTGCTGACATAAGGCTTCATTTCAAAAAGATGAATATGAGCCCTTGGATCGCATCCTTTCATCTTCTTGCCTTCGTTTTGCTGTCATTCGATCTGGGAAAACTGCCCCTGTCGTTGGATTTCCATGAGCCTCATCTGACGGTCAGGGGTCGAGGGCCTGTTTTCCTTTAAATATTCTTCAAACCGAAGCCATTCTTTCCCAAAATCTTTAGAACTGCCATTACTCTGCCTGAATTTCTCCTCGCGAATCTCCGACTTGCGCTCCCTGCTTCCTGCTTCCTTTGGTGCATCGCGAAGCTACTTGGTTTCCAAACTTCGTCCAGGCCCCAACTCATCGGTAAGCTTTAATCATTGCTTATTTGCGTTGCTGGATGATTTTACTGGCTTTCCCAGTGAATCATATGCGTTGATATGCAAAATGTAGAGGACAGTCACTTACTATGCTTTATTCGACCCACGTAGGATAGTTTTTTTTCTGAGTTCTAGTTGAATGCGAGTCTCTGGCTTCTGAGTTCTGATGAACCTTGGTTGTCACGAGCATTCGTCGTTACCATTTTTATATGAATGGTCGACATTATGTTGAGGTATTTCAGCAGCCGTTGTCTAGAATGGTCGTCGCTTAAAGTGGTCGCCGTTTTTTCCTTCCTCTCGACTTAGGATTTTGATGTAGCTCCTTGTCTCTTTTTTTATTATTATCAGAACAATGGTCCCAAAAAACACCCGTCGAGAGGAACCGTCTGTTGTACGACCAGACTCCCCTTCTGTGCCGGAGATTTCATGGTCATCTTCCTCATCGGACTGTGATTCACTATTGCGGGAAGTTGAGGAACATGTGGCCGGCCCAAGCGACGACTATAGCGATAATTATGACAGCGTCTGCCGAATGATTGACGAAGACATCGATAGGAGGCCTTTCATAGGTGGCAGCATATGTGGGGTCGCCGCTTCACTGGTGGACGCCCCGCTGGCTGCTACAAGTGGAGATCCGGACAGGCCGTTCTTTACGGCCGATATTGTGGCGTCGAGAGTCCGAAACAAAGATATCATCCGGGCTGTCAAAGAAGGCTGCATTGATAGGAAATGGTTTGAATACCTCTTTCCGGATATGCATTTTAGGACTAGCATGCCTCCGACCGGATACCTCCCCGTTTATACTAGGGCTGTCACGGCGGGGGGGGCCCCACCCGGCCCCCCCTTTTTAAAGGACTATTGCCATTTCTATGGCATCTCCCCTGCTCAGCTGGCACCGAATTTTTGGTATTGCTTCGCCGGTGCCTGGATTTTGTGGAGCCAACGGTTTGATACAGATCTGCCGCTGGACGAGTTTAGGTTTATGTACAGGTTATGTGCCACGTCGCAAAGTGCGAAGGGTGGTACTTTTTAAGTGGGCACGGGATACCCTAGCCCAGGTTTGGCAAGTTGATACTGGGTATACCCTCGTCGTCGCATTGGTGGAAACCCATGTTTTTTATGATACGAGGGCCTTTTAACTTCCATCCCGACGACCGTTTGCCCCGCCAAAGGAAGGTGTAAGCGTCGTTTGGGAATATGGGTGAGAGTTTGAACTTCTCCTCTCCCCCTGTTTCTTTCTCTCTTTTTTTTAACGCAGACAGTTCTTTTATCTGCAGTTAGCCACGATCAGCCGAAGCTTACTGGAAATAGGTTGGCGAGGGTTAAGCAGGCCTTTTCGTATTCGTCGAGTGATCGACACATTGACACCCTCTTGACCGAGGCCAACCTTTGACATACTAGGTTGATTCTTAATCTTCCTGACCCCACCAATCTTAACGTCGTTCGTGAGTTTTTTCACCTAAGCGACGAAGGTAAACCCCTGGCTCACCGCCTTTCTTATTCTGGCATGGTCTATCCAAAGGTCGACTATATCTTTGTCTCGTTGTTTGCACAGAAATGGCGTCTTTGGGGATTCAGCTTCCTGGTAATCAGCCGCCTCAGCCAAGCCAGCAGCCCCCGCCAAGCCAACAGCCTCCATCCAAGGGAAAAGATAAAGCCAGCTCTTCTTCCCAGGTGCCAAGAAAAAAGTAAGCCATGAGGGTCCCTTCAGCGTCGGAGGAGGAGGTTCCTGCGCTGAAAAGGAGGCGCAGAGAGAAGGCACCGGTGACCGAAACTTGGACGCCGACGGTCCCAATTCCTGATGTTGCTAATGCTCCTCCGGCGCCGATAGAACGCATGCTTATCCCGGGGCAAAAATCATAGACTCCAACTTCCAAGTCTCGGATATTTCTGATGCCGAGATTGGGGTTATGCTGAAACTTCCCCCTCGTTTCTCCATCGTCTTCCAGGCTCTATATGAGTCTTTTCTCGAGCCGCACTGGATTGCCGCCGCCCAATCTTCTCTGGTTGACCGTCAGCGCAAGCAGATTACCTTCCAGATCCATGTAAGCCTCGATCGAGCTGCCTTTCTTTTTTCTTGTTCATTTCGTCCCTTGTACCCTTATTTTCTGACCTTCAATTTTTCAGGGCCTAGTCCTTGCCATTCTCAACCTTATTGATTTAGTCAAGGTTGAAAAACGTGATAAGGAGATGGACAGCGTCGAAGCCAAGCTTAACTCTCTTCTTGACGATACCAAGAATAAGTGCTCGGCTGTGGTCGAGGAGAGGGATGTGGCCGTGGCCCAGCTGAGGAGTTTGGAAGGTGAATTGGCCAAGATGTTAGAACTTCAGAAGGAGTTGACCACCTTAACTGCTGCAATTGCGGATCTTACAAAGCAGGCAAAAATTTCTGAGAAGAAGTCAGCCGAGGCTACTAAGGCAATGAAGAGGTGCTTCGCTGAAGGAAAAGCTGAAGGGAAGAAGGAAGTCGAAGCTGAGGCCGCAACAATGTTCGACGCCAAGCGTGTGGAGATCATTGAGGAGTTCAAGGCTTCTCCGGAGGTCATCGACATTTGCACTAAGGGTTTTCACTCCGCTGGTCAGCAAATCGTCGATCTGATAAAACAATAGCATCCTGAGTGGGATTTGAGCTTCCTTTATGTTGCTCCTCCTCCTCCTGCTGATGATGACAATCCTTCCCCGCCTGGTGACGACGAGAACTCAGTGGCTGGCGGCGAGGCCTAATGCTTTCCTTTTTTTATATATTTTTGTGTAATGTGGAACATATTTATTTTCTTATATGTAATATTTGGGATTTTTACATAATTGCCTTCATTGCTTCCCTTGCTCCTCCTTGGAAGAGTCACCTTCAGCTTTTTGCCCCTTGGGGCCATCGCCTTAGAAAATTTCATAAAAATTTCCTAAGTTTTTCCTCGCCTCTCCTTCTTGGAAGAGTTGGCGTTAGCTTTTGCCCCTTGGGGTCGTCGCCTTAGAAAATTTCGTAAAATTTTCTAAGTTTTTTCTCACCTCTCCTCCTTGGAAGAGTCGGCGTTAGCTTTTTCCCCTTGGGGTCGTCGCCTTAGAAAATTTCGTAAAATTTTCTAAGTTTTTCCTCACCTCTCCTCCTTGGAAGAGTCGGCATTAGCTTTTGAACCTTGGGACTGTCGCCTTAGAAAATTTCGTAAAATTTTCTAAGTTTTTCCTCGCCTATCCTCATTGGAAGAGTCGGCGTTAGCTTTTGCCCCTTGGGTCGTCGTCTTAGAAAATTTCGTAAAATTTTCTAAGTTTTTCCTCGCCTCTCCTCCTTGGAAGAGTCGGCGTTAGCTTTTGCCCCTTGGGGTCATCGCCTTAGAAAATTTCATAAAATTTTCTAAGTTTTTCTTCGGTGATCCGTAGATCCCTACCCCCCTTGTCTGTTTAATATACCTTAGTTTTTTAAACAGACAAGTTTATTCGAGGGGTAAATTCTTCTTACTTTTGGACAATATTTCTATAAACTCATAATTTATTTAAATTGCCAAAAATGTAACTAAGATGCGTTTAAAAAACTACATACATTATTGGTAGTACAGCTTTAGCTGTTCTGTATTCCATGGATGATGAATCTTCTTGCCAGAGAGGCTTTCCAAAACGTAGGTGCCAGGACGCAATACTTCTCTTATTCGGTAGGGTCCTTCCCAAGTTGGGCCCAGAGGACCAGTATTTTTGGGTTTTGTACTCCGTGTTACCCTTTTTAATACTAGGTCTCCTGGGACGAACCTTCGTTGTTTGACTTTTTTATTGTAATATCATGCTGCCTTCTGCTGGTAGGCAGCAAGGTGTAACTAGGAGTCGAGCCTTTTTTTCTTCTAATAGGTCGAGTTCTCCATTCATGCCTTCTGCATTACCGTCATCGTTGTAGACTACAGTTCTTAAAGTCAGCGTCTCAATTTCTATGGGTAGTACCGCCTCGACGTCATACGTCATGGAGAAGGCGTTTCACCCGTGGTACTTCGGCTCGCCGTTCTGTATGCCCACAAGACCTTGAGGAGTTCCTCGGCCCATTTTCCCTTTAGATCATCGAGCTTCTTCTTCAGGGTATACTTTAATATTTTATTGACTGCTTCGACTAGCCCATTAGATTGTGGATGTATCGGCGCTGAGAACTCCTTTCGAATGCCTAAGCTGTCGCAAAATCTTCGTGTGGAGGCATTATCAAATTGTTTGTCATTGTCAGACACTATCGAGTGGGGGACCCCGAACTTGCACACAATGTTACTCCACATGAAATTGGTGCAAGCTGCTTCCGTGGTTGTAGTCAGAGCCTTTACCTCTGCCCATTTTGTATAATAGTCTACTGCGACGATGGCAAACTTAAAGCCTCCAGGTGCAAGGTGTAATGGCCCGATTAAGTCGACCCCCCATTTGGCGAAGGGCCACAGACTGAGAACGGAGGTTAGGTTTTCTGGGGGTGCTATAGGAATTGTGGCATATCTTTGGCACTTATCGCAACGCCGAGCGTATTGGTATGTGTCCTTCTTAAGCGTGAGCCAGTAGTACCCTTACCTCAAAATCTTTAGAGCTAAAGACTGCCTCCCAGTATTACTGATTACCGCAGACTCCTTCATGGATTTCCTGTAGGACCTTCTGGGCTTCATCATTGTCCAGGCACCGCTGTAAAGGTGTCGAATAGCCTCATCGGTAAAGCAAACCGTCGTACAATAAGTATCTGACGGCTCTATACCTGATCCATATGGCCTCGTATTTGTTGTTTGGTAGTTTTGCATCCATCAAGTACTAGATGAGCGGCGTCATCCAACTTTCGCATGTGTGGATGATTAATGCCTCAATTACTTCCTCAATGGTCGGACGCTCTAGTTCTTCAATAGGAACGACCCCCAGTGCGTCAGAGTCTTTTGAAGATGCTAGCTTTGTCAGAGCATCGGCATTGGTGTTTTCGGTTCGTGGTATCTGAAGTATCTCGTAGTTTTTGAACTTGACGAGTTCCTCCTTTACCTTCCTTAAGTACGCACCCATTTTCTCGCCGCGCGCTTGGTATTCTTCTTTTACTTGCCCGACGATCAATTGGGAGTCGCTGAAGATGTTGAGCCTTTCAATTTTCAGGTGACTGGCCAATCGCAGCCCTGCAATTAGCGTCTCGTATTCTGTCTCGTTGTTCGACGCCTTAAATTTAAATCGAACCGCCGAGGTAATCTTGTGACCTTCTGGGCTAATCAACATGACATCGGTTCTTGACTCATTATCGCTCGACGCTCCATCCACGTAGAGCTTTCATTCTGTCCTCTCGACTTCTTCTGGTGTGGTGGGAGCCGGTCTATGGGAGAATTCAACCAGAAAGTCAGCCAACACTTGGCCCTTGATCGCTGCTCTTGGTACATACTTAATGTCGAACTGGCTTAACTCCACCGACCATTTGAGAAGTTGACCAGAAGTTTTGGGTTTTTACAGCGCCTGTCTTAATGGGTGATTTGTGAGAACCCGTATTGTGTGAGATTGAAAATAATGTCGAAGCTTCCTCGAGACTACCATCAAGGCGAGGGCCCAGCGTTCCATTTCGGTATATCTTGACTCAGCGTCGAGGAGTCTTTTGCTCACATAGTAGATTGGCAGCTGGACCATTTCTTCGTCTCTTATTAGTACGGAGCTTACGGCGTGTTGAGACACGGAGAGGTATAGGCTAAGCTCTTCGTCGAGGATGGGTTTTGATAGGATTGGAAGCTTGTCCAAGTGCTCCTTCAACTTCTGGAAGGCCTCTTTACATTGTGGTGTCCATTCAAAGCGCTTACTTCCTTTTAAGGCATCGAAGAAGGGGACACACTTCTCTGTCGCCTTTGATATGAATCTGTTTAGAGCGGCGACGCACCCTGTCAACTTCTGCACCTCCTTTGGTTTAGTTGGGGACCGCATATCCTGCAGGGCTTTTATCTTTTCAGGGTTAGCTTCTATTCCCCGACTGCTGACCATGAAACTAAGGAATTTCTCTGATCCAACTCCAAAGGCGCATTTTCAAAGGTTCAGTTTCATGTGGTATTTTCTCAGTATACCAAACATTTCACCCAAATGGTCGACGTGTTGGGTGGCCCTGGCACTTTTTACCAGCATATCGTCGACGTAAACCTCCATTGATTTTCTGAGCTGTTGAGCTAACATCTTATTTACAAGCCTTTGGTAGGTGGCGTCTATATTCTTTAGGCCAAAAGGCATTACCTTATAGCAGTAGAGGCCCCTGTTAGTTATGAAGGATGTGTGCTCCTCGTCGGCTGGGTGCATGGGGATCTAGTTATACCCGGAGTAGGCATCCATAAAACTCAGCATCTCATGTCCTGTTGTGGCGTCGACTATCTGGTTTATCCGAGAGAGTGAAAAACTATCCTTTGGGCAGGCTTTGTTGAGGTCGCTGAAATCGACGCATATTCTCCAACTTCCGTTTGGCTTGACCACCAACACGGGATTTGAAACCCATCGCGGGTAATGTGCCTCCCTGATGAACCCATTGTTGATCAATTTGTTGACCTCCTCTTTTAGTGCCTCGTACCTCTCCGGGTTCATCAGTCGACACTTCTGGCGCTTGGGGGATACGAGGGGTCAATGTTTAGAGAATATCATATATGACCTCTGAGTCGATCCCTTCCATGTCAGCATGACTCCAGGCGAAGACATCTAGGTTTTTCTTGAGGAAGCCCTCGACGTCAACCCTAAGTGATGGAGTTAGGGCTGAGCCTACTTTTAGTATCTTGGTTGGTTCGCCCTCGTCGACTTGGACCTCTACCAACTCCTCGACGGGTTGAAACTATGTGACTTCCTCCTGGATCCTGGGATCTATGTCTTCAGTGGTACTTTGATAAACCATCCTGACCTCCTGCCTTCCTGGCTGGTCATATTCGCGCAGGGCATCGGAGTATGCAACCCTTGCCTCGTATTGGTTGCTCTTCATTTCGCCCACGCCATTTGGGGTAGGAAACTTGACTTTTTGGTGGTAAATGGAAGTGATTGCCCTCAGTGCCTAGAGGGTTGGTCTTCCAATCATGGCATTGTACTGGGAGCCCCCTTTATTACCACAAAATTAGCCATTGTGGTGGCCTGTCGAGGCTTCTCCTCTGCGGTTATGGGCAGCCGGATAGTCCCCTAGGGGATGACAGAGTCCCCCGTAAAGCTATACAACGATCTGGAGGTCTTTTCCAGCTACTCCTTTGGAATTCCCATCTTTTCTAGGCAGTCGGAGTATAAGAGGTCTACTGAGCTCCCGTTGTCCACTAGGATCCGGCACACAGTATGGTTCTCGATCATGGCTTCTACCACCAATGCGTCGTTGTGAGGGAAGTGAATTCCTCTGGCGTCGTCCTCATTAAACGCTACGTCGGCGCTGCTGAATTTTGGTGTTTTTACGGCAGAGACACTCCAGAACCTTTCCTGGTAAACCCCTCTAGCCTCGTGGGCATAGTCCTTCTGAAATCTCCTTGAGTCTCCTCCTATATAGGGGCCGCCGAGGACAGTTCGTATGACGCCGACGGATTCTCGGTCCTCTGGGCGCTAGTTCTCGTCTCGGCATCAACCGTCATTCTGGCTGCCGTGGCCATCGTTTCTAGGTCTCCGCTCGGCTTTGAACTCCTGCAGCCTCCCCCCGCGGATCACTCTCTCGATCTCATCTTTAAGATCGGCGCAATTGTTGGTGTGGTGGCCAACGTCGCCATGGAACCTGCAGTACTTATGGTTCCTTCGGCTAGGATCTGACTTCATTGGCTCTGGGCGGCGCAATAGATTCCCGCGGCCGACCTGATTGAACACTTCCTCGGCTCATACTGTTAATTCATGGTAGGAATCATACCTTTGAAACGGTCAAGGGTTACGATTTTCCTCTTGCCTCGGCTTCTTAGTTTCCGGAGTGTTCGACGTCGAGGCGGGCTGCTTGTCCCCGCTTCCTCTACCTCGTCGCTTCTTTCCATCCTGCTTTGCTGGCGTCAACCCTTGTTCGGTCCACTTGTTCTTATTGGACCAGTGCTCAGGTCATTCGCATCCGCTTCATCGGCGTTTATGTAGTCTTGCGCTCGTGTAAGGAATTCCTTATAGCTGGACGGGGGTTTTCGGTTCAGCTCTCCCTTGAAGGGGGTTATCTTTTTCATGCTAGATAATGCCCCCATCAAGGCGTCCCGGTCGGTTATGTCCATCGTGGCAGCGACAGCTTTCCCATATCTTGCAAGTCACTCCCTCAACGATTCGTTTGGCTTCTGGTATATCGTCGTCAGATTCTGTTTTGAGAAGACATTTTTTAACCCCTATAAATTGGAGAGAAAATGCTTCCTTCAACTCATCCCAGCTTGAGATAGAGTTAGGCTTCAGCGTCCGAAACCATTCTTCGGGCAGAGTCCGTTAAATGGTTCCGGAAGGCTCGGCACATAATCTTCTCAGCATACCCATGTAAGAGCATGTGCCCTGCGTACATCTCCAAGTGATCGTCGGGATCCCCTCGACCGTCATATGGTGGGATCGACGGCGACCTGTATTTATCGAGGAGAGGTGGTGCCATTATTTCCGCAGTAAATGGGTGGTCGTGCGTGTGGCTAGGCGTTATGTCGACGTTTACTACCTCGGCCACTCGCACTATGTTCTTTTTTAGGCCGACGACGTCGCCCATGAGTTTTTGCTCTAGGTTGGCCATTCGTTCCATAATGGTGTGCGCTTCTTCGGTCGAGATGGCTGAGCCAGCTACCCTCGACACCTTTGCCCTTTGGACGTTAGGTCCGCCCCTTGCCTGCCCGCCTGCCTATACTGACCCTGAGTCTCCCGGTGGGTTTCCTCCTGGGTTTTGGGGTAGCACCTCGGGGTTCCCCAGACCTCTCGCTATCCGGTCCTCGGGAGCCCGGAGACCGACGGCCCTTAAACGGCTGCCGGAGAATTTGGAAGGTCAAGTAGGTACACTTTTAGGCCATCCTAACTCCAATGGTCTTGAGCTTCGAGAACTCACATCTTGTTCTTTTAAACTAATTAATAACTAAAGTGAAAGGAAAATTAAGGAAGAAAGTAAGCATATGTAGATAAATACAATTCTCAAAACAAGTTAGAACAAGAATTTCTCAATTCATATTCTTAAAAAAGGGGACCAAATTATTGGCAACATCACTCGAGCAATATATCAATAGAAGCTCTTTATGTAACTAACTCAGTTAAAGTTTGAGAAAACATTAACACGTAGCAAATTAAGGAAAAAAAATTAAGTAAGCGACTTGTTCAATGGTGAGTGAGAGCACAACCCAAAACCCAGCAGAGCACGAAATCCTAGTCTAAGCACAACCCAAATCCCCAACAATTAATCAGCCCAAAACCCAGCAGAGCACCAAATTTAAACCCGAATCCGAAATCCCCAACCGTTACAATAGAACCCAAACCCATAACAAATAAAACAAAATCCCCAAAACGGAAATAAAATAAAAGCCTAAGAAGAGAAAATAGAGGAGCAGCAAACCTGAGGGAAAAAAACGCCTAACTCCAAGTATGAGCAGAGAAGTGGACCACAGAAAACCATATGAATGCCAAAAGAACCTAATCAACAGGAAGAAGGGAAAGTCAATCGTAAGGACAAAAAAAAACAAAAAACAAACGGGAGAAAACAAGAAAGGAATGCAACCAAAAAAAAAAAAAAAAAAAAAAAAAAAACCTGGAAAAAAAAAGCAACGAGGAAGAAGAAGAGAAAAACAAGGGAAAATAAAAAAACTGTGATTTCTTATACAGTTATAGATAGATAATGAGGAAGCCTACAGAGCAATAAACAAGTCAATGTCACACGTACCTTTATAGACATAATGGGCATGGGAAAAAAAATGAAACTCATGCCTTTTAAATAATACCATTGACTTGTAATTACAACATTTATACGGAACACTTTTGACGAAGAAAAGTTTTAAGCCATTTGCACCCACGGACAAACGCATCTTCTACACTGTCAAAAGATCAAAGAAAGGTTTATAACATGATTTTAAACACAAATTTTTGTTCCATACACTGATAATGATAATGATAATGATAATGATAAATTTAAAAAAAAAAAAAAAAAAAAAAAAAACCTAAAACTTCTAAAAAAAACCTCAAACTTCTGGCTCCATTTATATTGTTGCTTCTGATTCCAAACATCTTAATGCAGCTAACCAATATAGAAAACAGACAAATTGAGATCCAAATCCACCATCAAAACCACTTCAACAACTGCAGCAACTTGTTTGCAAAACCAACAGCCCAAAGCCCTTTTCAGAACAAGAGAGCCAGGGGGAGAAGTAAAGGATACAAGAGGAACTTGGCTTCAAAACACAAATATGGTTTTGGTTTAATCATTTCGACAATTTGTGTAAACCTAGGTTTCCAAAAGAATTTCGTAATCCACATTATTTTGAAGAAATTATACAATGACAAACGTTTACAAAATGAGTACAACATAATATCATAAAGGCAAAGTGCGGAAAAACACAATGTATACATGAACAGAGAGAAATCAAGAAATGATAGATTCTCGCGAACAACAATTAAGACAAGAAAACAATGAAAGCGAGCGAATGCAACGAAAGAACAAGAAGAGTAAGAAGACGGCCGGGCACACACGTGGGAATGACAACAAATGTTAAGAGAATACAAAGACAAAAACATTCAATGAATTGGATGAAATAGATCCCGAAGAACTTGTTCGCCCTTATCTTTTATGTCATAGTTAAAAGAGCTAAATGTGTACCTTCAAAGAGTGAAGCTATTTGTTGAAATCCTGAATTTATGGTTAGGGATAATGTTAGTTATTATTAGGGAAAATGTTCCCTATTCAAGATAGATTGTTTCCTGATTTGATTTAATTTAAAATATATCACTTTCCTGATCTCTAGGCCTCAGTTCTAGGAGATTTGATTTTCATAGTTGTCTTATAAATTAGGAACCCTAATGTACCGAATTATTCATTCAATATAGAAAATAGAAAGTAATATTCCAGCTTTCATGGTATCAAAGCCGAGGAGTGTCTAACCTTGGCAATCGATGGCAAAGTCCATGTCCTCAGAGACCACAGGCGAGACGACGACAGATGTCATCAACACCATGGCGTCGAACGAATCTGAGAACTCTACCTTCCAATTCACGGTTGAGAAACTCAACGGGAAGAATTTTCTCAATGGCCTCAATCAATCAAATTGGTGATCGATGGAAAAGGCAAACTGGGGTACCTTACCGGTGAAACAAAGAAACCATCCTCCACTGATGCTTCTCTGCATAAGTGGAAATCAGAGAATTCAATGGTAACCGCGTGGCTGGTCAACTCTATAAAACCTTCAATCGGGAAAACCTATATGTTCCTACCAACTGCAAAAGAAGTCTGGGATGCAGTCTGAGAAACATACTCAGATGTGGAGAACTCTTCCCAAATCTTCGAAATAAAAACTCAGTTATGGCAGATGAAGCAAGAAGAGAGGGAAGTCACCGAATATTACACAGAGATGAAGGCTCTTTGGCAGGAACTCGATCTGAGTTATGAAGAAGAATGTGAATGCCCTGGCGATAGCGTGCGATTCAAGAAAAAGCTAGAGAACAAGAGAGTTTTTGAGTTTCTGGCTGGACTCAACCGTGAGCTAGATGAGGTAAAAGGAAGGATCCTTGGTCGGAGACCGCTGCCCTCCATCCGTGAAGTCTTCTCAGAGGTGAGACAAAAAGAAAATAAGCACAAGGTAATGCTGAAAACCCCGGCCCACTCTGGACCAACTGGTTCTGGACCAAAATCTTCTGAGCTGCTAACTAGGAGGACGCCGAATGGACCAGGCTAGAGCCAGTAAAGGAAAAAACCCTGGTGTGAGCACTGTCATAAAACTAGCCACACCAAGGATACTTGCTAGGATTTGCATGGAAAACTACCCGATTGGAAGCCACGGCAGATGAACAAGAATCGAGGATATCAAGCCTCGGTTGATGATCAGAAGGAGCGGAAGATGGATGCCGGCAGCAGTGAGTCTCAAGCCACAACTTCATTCAGTTAGGAACAAATGGAACAGCTTTATAGGATGTTCTCAAACTTCCAATCTACTGGTCAGTCCTCCAATAACGTACCTTCTGGTACACTAGCCCACAGAGGTAATTTTTTAAAGGCCCTGAGCACCACTTCAAAAAACAGAAATCCATGGATTGTCGATTCTGGTGCGTCTAATCATATGACCAGTAATTATCATATTTTTCCACATACTCACCCTGTGCCGGCAACATCAAAGTAAAAATTGCAGATGGTTCACTCTCGACATTTGTAGGAAGAGGGACAGTAAAAATCTCTGATTCTGTAACCCTAGAATCCGTCCTCCATATCCCAAACTTGTCTTGCAATGTATTATCAATTAGCCAATTGACAAAGAATTCCAATTGCTCTGCTAAATTTGTTCCTTCTCATTGTGTTTTTCAGAACCTATCGTCAGGGAGGATGATTGGCAGTGCTAAAGAATATGAGGGACTCTACTACTTTGATGAGGCTCAGGGGAGTGGACAGCTTAAAACTGCAATTTGTGATTCTGCATCTACTTCTAGGAATAGTGAAATTATGTTATGGCATCTTAGAATGGGTCATCCTAGTTTTCCGTACATGAAACATTTGTTTCCTTCTATTTGCTCCAATAAAGATATTTTCGTTTTCCAATGTGAAATTTGTCAGTTTGCTAAGCATCAACGTACTTCATTTAAAAAATCAAAGTATAAACCCTCGAAACCATTTACCATGATTCACAGTGACCTATGGGGTCCTTCTCGTATCTCTACTCGTATTCACACAAAATGATTTGTCACGTTTATTGATGATCATAGTAGAACTTGTTGGGTCTACCTTCTGAAAGAAAAAACGGATGTCCGTGGAGTGTTCAAAAATTTTTACTCCATGGTTCAAACGCAATTTCAAACTCAAATTCAGATTTTGCAAACAGATAATAGGACAGAGTATTTTAAAACTATCTTAGGGGATTTTCTAATGGCAAAAGGCATAAGTCACCAAAGTTCCTGTGTTGACACTCCCCAACAAAATGGAGTAGCCGAACAGAAAAATAAACACTTGCTTGAGGTTGCCCGAGCATTGATGTTCACTGCCCATATGCCTAAAATGTTCTGGGGAGATGCTATCTTAGCATCTGCCTATCTTATCAATAGGATGCCTAGTCGAGTCCTCTCCTTTGAAACTCCACTCAATACTCTAAAGAAAGCCTTTCCCACTTCACGCCTACCCTCAACTTTACCCCTCAAGGTGTTTGGCCACACCGCATTTGTTCACATCCACTCTCAGCATCGGAGTAAATTAGATCCTAGAGCTACTAAGTGTGTCCTCATTGGCTATTCCCCTACACAAAAGGGCTACAAATGCTTTGACCCCTCCACAAAGAGGGTGTTCGTTAATCTTGATGTTACCTTCTTTGAAAACACTCCGTTCTTCCACAAAACTTCTCTTCAAGGGGAGATCTCTAATGAAGATCATTTTGTGGACTTTGAACTTCTTCCTTCTGAGTCTATCCTAAACATTGAAAACACCACCACCTTTCCTTCTCATTCTAATATGCCATATACAGAAGGACACTTGAACTCAGGGGGAGATGTGGGAAAGCAAAAGAACAGGGAGCTGCTTGTCTACTCAAGAAGGCCAAAGTCAAAATATCAAGACAACCTCACTTCCAAAGCACCAAGAGAATCCAACTCGGTGATAGATCCAGGTATGACCGAGACCATCACAGAAGAAGGTATCTCTAATACCCCTGAAATCCCAGATATTAATATTCCCATAGCTCACAGAAAAAACCACGGTCATGTACACTTCATCCCATCTCCAAGTTTGTGTCACAAGAAAACTTGTCTAATGGTTTTCAAGCCTTTGTCTCTAATCTCAACAATATAAAAATTCCAAAGAATGTGTAGGAGGCACTAGCCATTCCGGAGTGGAGAAATGCTGTCATGGAAGAAATGAAAGCTTTGAAGAAAAATGAGACGTGGGATGTAATGGAGCTGCCGAGAGGGAAGAAAATAATGGGTTGCAAGTGGGTATTTACCCTCAAATACAAAGCGGATGGAACAGTAGAACGATACAAAGCTCGACTTGTTACCAAGGGTTTCACACAAACTTATGGCATCGACTACACCGAGACATTCGCTCTTGTGGCAAAGCTAAACACGGTTTGGGTTCTTCTATCCTTGACATCTAATCTGGATTGGCCCCTTCAGCAACTCGACATCAAGAATGCCTTCCTGAACGGAGAATTAGAAGAAGAGGTCTATATGGACATGCCACCGGGGTTCAGCAAATGGCAGGTGTGTAAACTCAAGAGGTCACTTTATGGCCTTAAGCAGTCTCCAAGAGTGTGGTTCGACAAATTTGCAAAAGTGATAGGATCAAGGATATTTACAGGGTCAATCAGATCATACCATGTTCTTCAAACAAGCCAAAGATGGGAAGAGGGTGATCCTAATAGTCTATGTGGATGATATAATCCTTACTAGTGATAATATAGCAGAAATGGAAAGGTTGAAGAGTATTCTTGCTACGGAGTTTGAAGTTAAAGATTTGGCGCAAATGAGGTATTTTTTGGGAATGGAAGTTGCTAGGTCAAAGAAAGGAATCAATGTCTCTCAGAGTAAATATGTCCTTGATCTTCTCACAGAAACAGGTATATGCTTGGATGCAAACCAAGTGACACCCCGATTGAAGCATGGAAGAAGATGGTAGACGATGGAAAGTTGGTTGATAAAGACAGATATCAAAGACTAGTAGGCAAGCTAATATACTTGTCCCATACTAGACCTGATATTACATTTGCAATTAGTGTGGCTAGCCAGCATATGCACTCGCCAAAGGAAGCTCACTTGGAGGCAGTATACAAGATACTTAGGTATCTCAAATGATCACCTGGCAGAGGATTATTTTTCAAAAGGACTGGCTGCAGAGGGATAGAAGTATATACCAATGCAGACTGGGCAGGTTCAATTGAAGATAGGAAATCTACTTCTGGATACTGTACGTTTGTATGGGGGAATCTAGTAACCTGGAGGAGCAAGAAACAAAATGTGGTGGCTCGAAGTAGTGCTGAGGCGGAATTTAGAGCATTTGCCCAAGGAATATGTGAAGCACTATGGCTGAGAAAACTACTAGAGGAGCTCCGAATTACAGTAGAATTCCCGGTTAAACTCTACTGTGATAACAAAGCGGCAATTAATATATCACTCAATCCTGTCCAACATGACCGAACCAAGCATTTCATTAAAGAAAAGGTGGAGAAGGGAATCATTTGTATGACCTATGTTCCTACTCAAGATCAAGTTGCAGACATCTTCACCAAAGGACTCGTAAGACAAAAATTCGATGACTTCTTAAGCAAGTTGGAAATGATTAACATATATGATCCAACTTGAGGGGGAGTGTTGAAATCCTGAATTTATGGTTAGGGATAATGTTAGTTATTATTGGGGATAATGTTCCCTATTCAGGATAGATTGTTTCCTGATTTGATTTAATTTAAAATATGTCACTTTCCTGATCTCTAGGCCTAAGTTCTAGGAGATTTGATTTTCATAATTGTATTATAAATTAGGAACCCTAATGTACCGAATTATTCATTCAATATAGAAAATATAAAGTAATATTCCAGTTTTCACTATCATTTAGAACTAAGAACCAAATATTAACAGACAAATGGTTAAATTATACCCAACACAAAAGAGAATTGTTAAAATCAACAATTTTTTTAGGTTCCTAAAGGTATAAGCATCGTTAAGTTTTTATCCTTTAAAGTCTTCCAAAATAAGTGAACAAAAAATTATTGGAGAAACGAATAAATGCCAAATACATCATATAACGTAAACATAAGGCAATTCAACAAACAAAGAATAAATGGAAAAGAGAACAGTACCTTGTTCAGTATGTTGCTTTTTATCAAAATCTGCCATAGGAATAACAAATTGGAAAAAGTTCACAATTTAGAGTAGTTAATCGTTGAATTGTGTTGAAATATTCGGTGATTAAAGGCACCAGCTGTTAGGGATTAAATTAGCATGTAAATATGGAAAGATTAGAATTAGTCAACTACTAGAAATCAGGAAAGAAATCAGAATAGGCTAATTTAGTTAGTTTCTTTTTCCGTTCCTTATTGTAATCCTATTTAAGTGTATACTCTGAAAAGGCTGAATAATATAATTCATTCTTCTCATTACCTACGTTTATATGGTATGAAAGCCTCCTCTGATTTCTTGAAAAACCCTAAGCCATCTACCACCAAAAAAAACACCATGTCTGATGCTACTTCTGAAATCAATCCATCATCCGTCACCCAAACAAAGGTGTCCGAGTC
This sequence comes from Morus notabilis, assembly GCF_000414095.1. Taxonomy (NCBI): domain Eukaryota; kingdom Viridiplantae; phylum Streptophyta; class Magnoliopsida; order Rosales; family Moraceae; genus Morus; species Morus notabilis. The sequence goes on from NW_010367622.1 coordinate 2,806,889, forward strand.
CTTAACCCACCCTAACTCTGATTCAAATTCACATTTTGTCCAAATTACAAACATCCGGCTAAATGGAGATAATTTTCTGCGCTGGTCAAATCTGTACATATGTATATCCGTGGCAGAGGTAAGATTGGGTATTTAACTGGAGACAAGGAGGAACCTTCAAGTGACGATCCCACACACTCTGTCTGGGATGCAGAAAATTCAATGGTGATGACATGGCCGGTGAATTTCATGGAGGAGGATATAAGCTCAAACTATATGTGCTATCACACAGCCAAGGAACTTTGGGATAATGTCAATCTGGAAAATCAATCTCAGGTTTATGAGATCACGATGAAGCTTGGTGAAATTCGCCAAGGAGATGACAGCGTTACAAAGTACTTCAATACTCTGAAGCGGCTCTGCCAGGATCTCGATCTGTTTAGTGATTATGAGTGGAAATCCCCTGAAGATGGCAACCATTACAAGAAAACTGTTGAAGATAATAGGATCTTCAAATTCCTCATTGGACTCAATGTTGAGTTCGATGAGGTTAGAGGGAGAATTATCGGTAGGAAGCCACTGCCCTCCATTGGAGAAGTCTTTGCTGAAGTGCGTAGGGAGGAGAGTCGCAGTCTTGTTATGCTCGGAAAAAAGGCGCCAAGCAGTCCCATTGAAAACTCAGCACTGATCGCATCGGAGACAAACATGAGCAGGGCTATTCCGAGAAAGAATGAAGAGAAGCCCTGTGTATGGTATGACTATTGTAACAAGCCTCGTCACACTCGTGAAAATTGCTGGAAGATCCACGAGAAGCCAGCAAATTGGAAGGACAATCAAAAATTCAACCGAATTCCCTCTGCACATGAAGCTGAAGCTGTCCCTTTTATTCCCTTTAGCAAAGAGCAGATGGATCACCTTCTGAAGCTGCTGAAATCCAACCCTGGATGATCTGGTACTCCTAATGCTTCTCTAGCCCATTCAGGTAGTAAACCGAATGCCCTATCCTATCATTTAAATCTAAGTTCTGCTCCCTAGATCATTGATTCAAGAGCTTCTGATCATATGACCAGTTTCACATTTGTTCCACACTTATGTTCCCTGTTCTGGCCTAGAAAAAATCAGGATAGCTGATGGTTCTTTTTCATCCATTGCGAGTAAAGGTTTGATCAATTTAACAAAAAATATAGCACTCAAATCTGTACTTCATGTCCCGAAACTTGCTTGCAATCTTCTATCTGTTAGTAAATTGTCTAGAGATTCTAATTGATGTGTTGTGCTCTTTGAATCTCACTTTGAATTTCAGGAGCAGAACTCGGGGAGGATGATTGGCAGTGCTAAGATGATGGATGGTCTTTACTACTTTGAAGATGGAATTTCCAGCAATAAAAAAGCTCAAGGCTTGAGTTGTATTAGTTCTATCCCAATTAGAGATTGAAGAAAAAAGATTCTGAAAATTTTATTAATTTTGTATATTGCTTTACAATTCATTCTAGTCTATATATACAATCTTCTGTTACACTAAACAAGGAAAGTCTACAGCTAATTCCCTTAACTTTAGGGACAGATTTTAACCCTAATTTCCTCCACTAACTTTCTTGAAATATCTCCTAAGATTACTCATCTGAGATTTCCTCCATTCCCCCTCAAGCTGGTGAATGTAGATCTTCCATTCCTAGCTTGCTAACATTCTCATGAAACATGTTGTTACAAAGTCCCTTTGTCATCACATCTACAAGTTGAAGTCCTATTGGGACATATGGAGTACAAATCAATCCACAGCTTGCCTGTCTATCTCTATGTGTTTTGTCCGGTCATGTTGCACTGGGTTGTGGGCTATACTTATAGCTGATTTGTTATCACAGTATAGCTTCATCGGTTTGCTCCATTGAATCTTCAGGTCTTCTAGGATAATTTTGACCCACAATAATTCACATACTCCTGTTGCCATAGCTCTGAACTCTGCTTCGGCGCTTGACCTTGCTACCACACTTTGTTTCTTACTTCTCCAGGATATCAAGTTTCCTCCAAGAAAGGTACAATAGCCCGAAGTTGATCGCCTATCGACTGGAGACCCTGCATAGTCTGCATCTATGTAAACTGCTAGATTAATTTCAAATCCCTTTTTGAATAAAATACCCTTCCCTGGATGTGCCTTTAAGTAATGAAGCACTCGGTAGACTGCCTATAGGTAAACTTCTCTCGGCTCATGCATAAACTGACTGATAATACTGACGGAGTAAGCTATATCTGGCCTAATATGTGCGAGATAGATGAGTTTCCCAACAAGTCTTTGGTACATCTCTCTGTCCACTGCATTATCTCCAAGAGCCTCACTTAATCTGTGATTTTGTACTATGGGAGTTCCAACCGGTTTGCTAGCCGTCATGCATGTGTCCTTGAGCAGGTCTGTAACATACTTTTGTTGAGAAATAAAAATTCCACGCCTTGATCGAGTCACCTCAATTCCAAGGAAATACTTCAATCTTCCTAAATCTTTTATTTCAAATTCCTTGGCTAGACACCGCTTCAAGGCCTCCTTTTCTACTTCATCGTTTCCTGTCACTATAATGTCATCCACGTACACAATTAAAACAGTGACTCCCCCTGAGGCCGAATGCTTGATGAAAAGCATGTGATCTCCTTGACTTTGCTTGTAGTCACTAGCTATCATCACCTTGGCAAACCGTCCAAACCAAGCACGTGAGGATTGTTTCAGCCCATATAACGCCTTTTTTAATCGACAAACCTTGTTCTTGTCAACCCCACTAAATCCCGGTGGAATGCTCATATAAATCTCATCTTCTAATTCTCCGTGAAGAAAGGCATTCTTCACATCGTACTGCTGCAATTCCCAATCAAAATTAACAGCCAAGGACAGCAAAATCCTCACTGTATTCATCTTTGCTACTGGAGCAAACGTTTCTTGATAATCTACTCCATATGTCTATGTGTATCCTTTCGCGACTAACCTTACCTTGTAGCGTTCTAGGGACCCATCTGCCTTAAATTTTACTACATACACCCACTTACAGCCCACTGTTTTCTTACCCTTTGGTAAATCAACCAATTCCCAAGTCCCATCATTTCTGCTTCCATAGCAAGTCCCCATTATTTCTTTGATAATGCTTCAGACAATGAGCTAGGAATAGAAACTGTGTTTAAGGTGGAAAGGAAACTTTGATGGCTTGGGGAAAACTTCTCAAAAGACACAAAGTGAGACAATGGGTATAGGGGCCTTTTTGTGCATTCTCGAGTCTTTTTTCTTACAGCTTTAGGCAGGTGTAGGTCCTGGTCAAGGCTAAGAGGCTTAGGACAAGGTGGTTCAGGGCTGGTAGAAGGATGGTCTGTTGGTTGTGTAGAATTCAGATTTGATTCACTCATTGTTACCTCATTTCCAGAGCTTGGTTCAGAGGATTGTTCTTGCCTTGTAGTCACGATGGGATCTCCTTTCCTTGCATACACTTGGTCAAACTGGAACCAATCAAAGATTTTACCATCTCCTTTTGACTTTTGAGATTCAGATTTGGACGACTCTAGTGGTGGAAAGTTTGACTCCTTATCTTCAAGTGTATGTAACTCCCCCTGAAGATGAGGAGTGGTGAAATAGGGCTTATTTTCAACAAATGTAACATTGGCTGAGATATAGATTTTTCTAGTAGGTGGATGATAACATTTGTAACCCTTTTGAGTAGATGAGTACCCCACGAAGACACACTTAAGGCACGAGGATCTAACTTCCCACGGTTATGACTATGAACATGGACAAAGGAAGTACACCCAAAAACCAGAGGATTGAGATTGAAGGAAGATCGAATATCGGGGTAGAATTTGGACAGGTTTTCTAGTGGACTTTGAAACCCCAAGACCCTGGAAGGAATTCTGTTTATGACATAAGCTGATGTGAGTACAGCTTCTCCCCAATATGGTTTTGGCACATTTTGTTAAAACAATAAGGCTCTAGTGCACTCAAGAAGATATCAGTTTTTTCTTTCTGTCACTCCATTTTGTTGTGGAGTAGTGATACTGGATGATTCGTGTATGATTCCTTCTTTTTAGAAATACGGACTCATGATTTGATTGAAATAATCACGAGCATTGTCCGAACGAAAGTGCTTTATCTTGGTGCCAAATTGATTTTGAATCATTGCATGAAAGATAGGAAAAAAATGACTCACATCAGACTTATTTTTGAGTAAATAGATCCAAGAGACTCTTGTGCAATCATCAATGAATGTGACAAACCACTTAGACCCTGAGATGTTTGGAACAGTGATGGCCCCCAAATATCGTTATGGATTAAAAAGAAAGGCAAAGAAGATCTTTTATTACTGATGGGCAATGGTACACGAGTGTGTTTTGCATACTCACAAATATCACAATGAAAAGACTGAACATCAAATCCCTTGAACAAAGAGGGAAACATTATTTTCAACGTAGGAAAAGACACATGACCTAGGCACCTATGATGTAACCAGATGACATCCTTATTGGAAGAAGAAAACAACGTGGACAGGGCAGATTTACTGTATTCCGGTTGACTTGATGTATCCAAGTAATAGAGTCCATTATGCTCCTTAGCAAGTCCAATCCTCTTCCCCGAACCCTGGTCCTGAAATTCACAATAAGAATCATGGAATATAACACATCCAGGTAGATCTTTGGTAAGCTTTTGTATGGAAACCAAATTTGTAGATAACTGGGGAACATGAAGAACATTTTTAAGCATCAGTTTTGGGGTAACCTGGACATCTCTTATTCCTGCTACTATGGTTGTAGAACCATCAACAACAACAATCTTGCTATTGCTAGGACAGGGGGTATAGTTTTTGTATTTATTTGAAATATGGGTCATATGGTCCGTAGCACCAGAGTCAAGGATCCAGGCATTCCTAAGCTCATTACCTAAAGCATTTAACCCAAGAGACATTAGAGCCTCACCTGAAAGTGTCAATGAACACATACCTTGATTCGTTGGTTGAGAATTGTTAGTTGCTGGTTTTTCAATAATCTCAAGCATACTTCTAATCTTCTCAATTTCCACCATACTCAGTCCTTCAAACACCTGAGTTGGGTCTTGAACCGACACATGAGCCTGCTTGTGCTGGCCACCTTTCTGTCCCCATTCACGACTGTTTGTGGATGGTTTCCCATGTAGTTTCCAGCATCGTTCTTTGGTGTGCTGTGGTTTCTTGCAGTACGTGCACCACAATTCTTCGCGATCCTTCTGCACACTTGACTGATTGATCTTGTCCGCAGCAGCTTTGTCCAGTACCAGCCCCTGAGGTTTAGAGCTTAGAAGAGCAGAATTTTCGGTTGAAGGCGACTCTAACATAATGCTCCTGCGGCTCTCTTCTGCACGAACCAGGGATATTGCTTCGGTTAGAGAGGGAAATTCAGGTCTGCCTAGAATTTGAATTCGTACAAGATCAAATTCAGAATTTAGGCCTGTCAAAAAATCATAAACTCGGTCCCTTTCAATAAACTTTTTGATGAACACTGCACATTTGTTACAGTTCAAATCAAGTGTCCTGTAATAATCCAGTTCTTGCCACTGGTTTTGCAGAAAATTCACATACTCCGTCACCGTTTTCGTCCCCTGTTTCGCTCTAGTTGTCTTCGTCTTGATATCATATATAAGAGCTGCATCATTGACCTTGGAATACGTTTGATGAAGGGCATCCCAAATCGCCCTTGCTGTAGGAAGAAACATACACGCATCACTGATTTCAGGGGTCATGGAATTCCATAACCACGACATGATCATTGAATCCTCTTCTTCCCACGCTTCAAATCTTGCCATTCCGCTTTCTGGTGTTATCTCCAGTAGATGACCTAACTTTCCTTTTCCTTTCAGAAACGTTCGAACCAGTTGAGACCGCTTCAGATAATTTTTTTCATTTAGTCTATATGCTGCCTGGATGTTCTGAAGCTCTGTTGTGCTTCGTGTAATCTGTTCTTCCTCCACAGTTGAAGACAATTGCGACAATGGCGTTGAAGATGTAACGTCCGTCATGATTGAATATGGTCAAATAATAGGTGGGAAAAAAAATTGGGAAAAAGAAACAGCGATAAAGGCTGAAAAGAATAAGAAAGGAACCAGCAATTAAGGCTGGGATTAACAAGAAGCGAAGGTGATATTTCCCTGAAACCCTAGACGAGCTCTGATACCATGAAGAAAAAAGATTCTGAAAATTTTATTAATTCTGTATATTGCTTCACAATTCATTCTAGTCTATATATACAATTTTCTGTTACACTAAACAAGGAAAGTCTACAGCTAATTCCCTTAACTTTAAGGACAGATTTTAACCATGATTTCCTCCACTAACTTTCCTAAAATATCTACTAAGATTACTCATCCGAGATTTCCTACAGAGATCAAATAATGCTTTGGCACTATAGGCTAGGGCACCCTAGTTTCCCTTATCTAAGAAAAATGTTTCCTGATTTGTTTAAAGGACTAGATTGTTCTTCCCTTTATTGTGAAAACTACATTTTATCACAGAGCCACCGTTCTAGTTATCCTTTAAAATCTTATCAAGCCTCACGGTCATTTTATTTAATCCATAGTGATGTGTGGGGTCTCTCGAGGATCAAAACAATGTTTGGCAAAAGATAATTTGTTACTTTCATTGATGACCACACACGTTTATGTTGAGTCTACTTAATGCGTGAAAAATCAGAAGTTGGAAATCTCTTTAAAAAATTTTATGCGATGATTGAAAAACAATTTCAAACAAAAATATGCATACTCCACACAGATAATGGCACTGAATATTTCAATGAAGTGCTAGGAAGTTTTTTAAAAGAAAAAGGGATTCATCATCAATCCACTTGTGTTGATACACCTCAGCAAAATGGTATTGCTAAAAGAAAAAATAAACATTTACTTGAGGTTTCACGTGCCCTCATGTTTTCAATGCATACTCGTAAATATCTATAGGGAGAGGCCATTCTAACAGCCTGTTACCTAATTAATAGAATGCCTACCCGTGTGCTAAATTATACTACTCCGTTTGAGTATTTTAAAAAACAACCCAACTTCAATCCAATAACAAGACTTCCCTTTAAAGGTCTTCGGTTGCACTGTCTTTGTGCATTTACCAAGCACAAATCAATCAAAACTTGACCCTAGAACTGAAAAATGTGTCTTTATAGGATATGCTCCAAATAAAAAGGGGTACAAGTGTTTTAATCCAAAAACAAAGAAAATTTTTGTCAGCATGGACGTTACTTTTGTTGAAAAACAACCTTATTTTAACAATAATTTTCTTCAGGGGGAGAAGGAACATGATTAAGAAAAATTTTGGGAAATTCTTCCAACTCCTTTACCTAAACCAATTACAGTTGATTCATCACCCATGTCAAAACAAGATCCGAATAATAGTGATGTTCCCAACCTAAGTGTGCCAAACTTAGTTGACTCATTGACAGGGGGAGAAATACTACCTACGGTTCCAAGAGAATCTAACTCAGAGCTTCTGGTTTATTCCAAGGAAAAGAAATCATCAAAGAGGAAGAGATCCATCTATTATCATAGCACAAGATCAATCAAAAACCCCGAGTGATGAATTCCTAAAAGGATCAGGTACACAAATTCAAACCTTGCCAACCATTCCTCCCTCTTTATCATCTATTCCTGAGTCTAATGAAATTGATATACAGCCTCGAGATCTTGATATCCCTACAGCTCATAGGAAAGGAACTCATTCTTGCACCATTCATCCTATTGCAAAATATCTCTCATATCACAAAGTTTCTCATAATTATAGGGCTTTCATTTCAAAAATCTCACACTTGAGTGTTCCAAGAAATATTTAGGAAGCACTTAATGATCCAGATTGGAAATTGGCAGTGATGGAAGAGATGAATGCTCTTAGAAAAAGTAGAACATGGGAAGTAGTGGACATGCTCAAAGAAAAGAAAACTGTTGGTTGCAAGTGGGTATTCACCATAAAATGTAAAACCGATGGAAGTTTGGAGAGATCTAAAGCGAGGCTCGTAGCAAAGGGATTCACACAGACTTATGGGATTGACTACTATGAAACATTTGCTCCTGTAGCAAAAATGAAGTCAATCCGTGTACTGTTGTCATTGGCAGTCAACTCCAATTGGCCCTTATATCAATTGGATGTAAAAAATGCCTTCCTAAATGGCGATTTGGAAGAAGAAGTATTTATGAGCTTACCACCTGGTTTTGAAGATAAGTTTGGCCAAAAGTTTGCAGACTTAAGAAATCCCTGTATGGTCTTAAACAGTCTCCTAGAGCGTGGTTTGAACGTTTTGGGAGAACTGTGAAAGACTATGGATACTGTCAAAGTCAAGCAGATCACACCATGTTTTATAAACATACTGAAAAGGGCAAACTATCTATTTTAATTGTTTATGTGGATGATATAATCATGACAGGAGATGATATAGAAGAACTAGCAGGGTTGAAGAAGAAACTTGCTAACAACTTCGAAATCAAAGATATTGGAGCACTAAAGTATTTTCTCGAAATGGAGTTTGCCCGATCTAAAGAGGGTATATTTGTAAACAAGCGAAAATATATCCTTGACCTACTCGGAGAAACAAGACTTCTTAGCTGCAAGACTGCTGAAACTCCAATCGATGCCAACTTAAGACTTGAAGCTGCTAAACCCGAGGAAGTAATCGACAGAGAAAAATACCAACGACTGGTGGAAAAACTCATCTACGTATCACACACACGTCCAGACATTGCATTTGCAGTAAGTATGGTGAGCCAATTCATGCACTCACTAGGGCAGGAACACTTCAACTCTATCTATAGAATTTTAAGATACCTAAAGGGGACTCCAGGAAAAGGTTTGCTATTTAAAAATCGTGGACATTCACAGATTGAAGTTTATACCGATGCAAATTGGGCAGGAAGCACGACTGATAGACGATCAACTTCAGGCTATTGTACATTTGTTGGGGGAAACCTTGTTACTTGGCGAAGCAAAAAACAGTGTAGTTGCAAGAAGTAGCGCAGAAGCAGAATTCAGGTCACTGGCTCATGGAATTTGTGAAGTAATTTGGATAAAGAGACTCCTTGAGGACTTGAAGATTTATCCTAGTTTACCTATAAGGGTCTATTGCGACAATAAAGCTACTATCTCAATTGCTCATAACACAGTTCTCCACGACAGAACTAAGCATATTGAGGTGGACAAATATTTTATCAAAGAGAAAATAGAAAGCGGCCTAATTTGCATACCATATGTTCCGACTAGGGAACAAGCTGCTGATATACTCACTAAAGGACTGCACAAAAAGGAGTTTGACAGGTTGATAAGCAAGCTAGCTATAGAAGACATATACAAGCCAGCTTAAGGGGGAGTGTTGAAATATTCGGTGATTAAAGGCACCAACTGTTAGGGATTAAATTAGCATGTAAATATGGAAAGATTAGAATTAGTCAACTACTAGGAATCAAGAAAGAAATCAGTATAGGCTAATTTAGTTAGTTTCTTTTTCCGTTCCTTATTGTAATCCTATTTAAGTGTATACTCTGAAAAGGTTGAATAATACAATTCATTCTTCTCATTACCTACGTTTATAAATTGTTTGTCTAACTAATATCTGAGAATCTAGAAACAACATAAAAAAATAATAATAATAACCCTGAATTGAAGAACAGAAAATAAGTCAAAACAAAATACAGTTCATTCCTCAGTACCCGAAATAATACAACAATAAAAGGTCAAATAACACTTCAACTTCAAAATTAAAATAAAAGAGGGAAAAAAAGAAAACAGAACCAAGAAAAGCATCTTTATGTGTTATGGCCATCTAATACCAATTCGTGGGTTGTGCAGAATGTTTCATCCAACCAAAAGAAATGCAACAAAAATAGTTAGCTTCACCCATCTAACATATCCAGCCAAAACCATCAACATTCAAAACAAAACCATCACAGTAGGTCTACGTATTGTAACTACTCAAATTTATGAGACATGCTCCAATAAAATCACCAACCATGAAAATAGAAGAACTAAACAGAGTACAAAAAGGAAAAAACAACGTAAGTTTCTAGCAAAAAAAAAAAAAAAACATAATAACAAAAAAATAGAATCATAAAAAAAATTAAGAATCGATAAAAATGACTCGAACCGAAGTTCGTACTCATAAAAAAATATAATAAAATAAAAAAAACAACCCATAATCATCATGAAAAAATTTCTCATTTATCACACACCAATCTTTTTTTTTCTTCAGCTATGGGATCAAACATGGAGATAATTTCAGACTGAGATATCTGAGAACCTAAGAGTGAAACAGTGGCTAAGGTACATTTAGATCCAACCTAGCTTTCCTTCCTGCAGTCGAAAAAGGAGAAAAAGAACACCTTATTTTCCCAAAAAAGAAAAAAAAAACACAGTAAATTCATAGAATAAGATGAAAAGTTGTAAAGACATATGGAGACAAATTAATGGACGAGAGTGTGTGAAAGTGAGACTAACAACATTTGAAAGGCAAGAGATGGCAAAGTAATGAATCACTGACGGCAGTAGTGACAAAGTCGGCGTCGGCAACAGTGATCCTCACAAACATGGAGGAGAGAGAGTTACAGTTTGAGAAAAAATTTTAATGTCTTGAGTCAGATATGGAGGAGAGAAACCGGGGCTTAGAAATGGAGAGGAAAACTTGGGATTTGCTCGTAAAGCTTTTACCATCTGCTCTTGAAATCTCCCTCTTTTCTTTGCAACCGAAGAGACAGACCTCCACCATCAATCAATCAAGAGAGAGAGTGTGTGAGAGAAAACTGATTGAAAAGAAGATAGTCACAAATTTTTTTTTCATTAAAAGCATAACAAAAGCAATATTTTAACAGAGCCAAACACGACGTGAGGAGAGCATACACTACATGACAAAATAAGTAAACCAAACTTTGAACAGTAAAATGTGTGGGGAGCTACAGTAAACCAACTGTGATTTCTTATATATTTATAGATTAAAAATATAGGATACCAACAAAATGTTTCGATATCACACAAGGTATTAAAATGATTTTATCCCTATATAACATGTTGGAACCTACGTGCCATAAGCTAGCTCAAAAATTAAAGTATCTCGTCTCAAGTTAAAGTACAAATGTTGAATTTTTAACATCTAGATAGGGAAACCACCCTCGAGGAAGCTTTGAAATTAAACAGCACATATAGACGTACAAAAAGCAGCATAGGAACACCGGATGACTTTTAAAAAAACCTTCTACTTCACAATAAAATCATACAGAAAAAGAAGGGTTTAAATGAGGTGCTTTGATCTTTTTCAGTTTGTTTTTAATGAAAATTTTATAGGAAGGAATAAATGAGAATGATTTCTAGTGTTTAGAAAGCAAGGTGAATTTTTTAAATTTACAAGACACAACGAGAATGATCCTAAAATTGAAAGGACGCCATCTAATAACACGAATATTTTTAATACTCGCACATGAAATGTTTTTCAGATATATCGACTAAAAAGTCGTCAATAAATTCAAACACAAATCTACATTCGAAAACACGACACACATGACACACCTCGTTTCACAACCTGCACACGTAAACTTCCCGTGACCACTCTCAGCTCCAAAACCACAACCCCCACAAACCCATTTCCCACATTGGAATTCTCGTAGTCATTGCATAAAACCACCAAAACCTTCCAAAAACACCCCTGGTCTAGTCAATATATCCTTCCCCCGCCAAAAAAAAAAACTTTCCTTTTCTCTTCATTTTTGAAAACCCCCACAACCCATCTTTGCAAAATCTATAAAAGAAAGCACAAAGATTGTGATCACTTAAAAAGTCCCTCTCAAGCCAAGACACAAAGCAAAATTATCCAGATCAATCCCTCTTTTTTCTTTTTCAAGACTCACTGCCCATGGAAAAAGCTCTCTTTACTGTTTGCTGCAAAAAATCATTCATCATATGTTTATTTGTATAGGGGTATTATGGTAAAATGCATTAGATTTGACATTTCATTTTCACATTTCTTTCTTTTCTACCAAACAACACGAGGAAAAATCCCCTTCTACCATTTTACTTCCTTCACCTAGATATTTTACTTCTCCTTCCTCTTTTCTATCCATCTTACTAAACATAGCATAAATTTCTTTTGACGACAATATAGAGAGGATTTCTAATACTTCCTATAGAGTAGGGGGGGAAAAAAAGGCAGGTCTATTGATACCTGCATGCATTCTCTCTCTCTTTACACACACAAACACACACTCACTGCTAGTAGAAATTTTCATGTAATCTTCACAACCAATATGTTTCACTATACTCCTGCATGTTCGAAAGAATGTCAAGGACCCATAAAAAATCAGCCATAAGCCAATTCAACTTTATTAAAAAAACCATTTCATTTTTAATGTAGGCGATTCACATTATGCACAATTAACTGTGTATCACTAATACTCTCTGAACCATGACAACCACCTTTGATACCTAAGAATACAATCCGCATGAGGCAAGATTGAAGATACCAATAAATTGTTACCGTTGTTGATTTCTTCACTGAGCTTTATTCGTATACGCTAACTTTCAATGACAATTTAAGGGTGAAAAATGCTTTATTTACCTGGAATTTTTATTTCACGAAGACATCCATTAAAAGATGGGAGGAGAGCTCTCTCTTCTGCTTCATCTAGGCAACTTTTCTTTACAAAACAAAATATAGAAATCAGATATAAAAATAGTTGTTACGAATAACATAATATTATAGTGTTTGTTTATATGATCAAAGAGACAATACTTATGCAAATGAGCTTCCCAAATACTTCTGTTGCCAATCAACTTTTGAGTCCGATTCACAAGCTTTGGACAACACAATTCAAATAAATTCATCCACGCCTTGTCGAGATTACAAAACCTTATAAAAAAAATTATAAGCGACACATAAGATTTGTTTTTCACATTTCTATTCTACAATTCGATGATTTCTTCTTCTTACAAAAAACACAATTTATCATACACAAAAAAAAAGAAGCAATTCTTACCAATCTTCCACGTTTTCTCCCATTTCTGCAGCGCCATCATCGTCATATTCATGGTCATTCTGATCCGTAAAAGGCTTGGCTCAAACAAGAGATTGATAAGAACGAATCCAAAAGAAAACAAATCGTCAAAAAAGCATAAATCATAATACACTGAAAACTGACTTATATTTCCATTTGTAGCTTCCGCATCTATGAATAGACCTAATATTTGTTAAAACACTGTAGACCTTGATAATTATTCATTAAATATAGATTTCATCTCTATTGTTCTCTCTTCACGCAAAATTATACTTCTTCCCTCAATTCTTCTCTTCTTCTCTCATACTTTCTGTCTTTTTTAAATCTATCTTGGTCCTACATCAGTGATATTCTCTCTTTTTCTCTATAATAGACAAGTATAAATAAGCTTTCAGAGACCATTCTAAATAATAGTAATCATAGTAATAACAAATATAAACACAAAGAAGAAATCAAATGCAGAGTTTCAAGTAGAATTGGGACATTATTTGTAACATCCCGATTTCCGGGCTTAAACTTTTGTATTAATTTTGTATGAAGGAATTGTAAGAGAAATGACAGAGGAATTTAAGGATTAAATTGCAAGGCTTTGGGGGGCAAGATTGTAAGAATTTTCGTATTTAGGGGTCATATTGCAGTATTAGGGAAAAAAAAAAAAAAAAAAAAAACCACATCCAGCTATCCACTCACGTGGCAATACTAAGGTTCAGCCAAGCCACAAAGCTCATGCTCCCATAAGACACGTTGAGAGGCTAACAAGACTAAGGGGGCAATAAGAAAAAAAATTTCACGTTTCTTCCACTATCTCATTCTCATTCTCCTTCTTCCTCTGCGTTTCCCTTGATTCAATCTCCATCTTCCACAAAGGGCTACAGCAATTCTTTGAAGTGAAGAGGTGGTTTAAGCTAGGATTCAAGGTAAGGATTTATTTGGGGAAAAATCTTTGAATGGCTGGGTGTTTGGTTGGGAGTAATTGATTGAATTATGTTTTGACTCTAGCTTGAGGAGGAGAAAGATTCAACTCAGCCCAGAATTGAAGAGGAATTGTTTTTTGAGAAAAATTTGGTGAGTTAAATGTATACTTTGTTTATAATTTTGAGCAGTCCCTATTTGATCAAATTCTGGGTTTTGTGTAAATGAATCTTGGAGGATGATTTATATATTTGAGGAATAGACATTTCATACTTTAAATGGAAACTTGAATCGCCCCAAAAGAGCTTTGTAGTTTAAGTTGTAAACTTTTGAACATAAAAAAAAAAACTGTCAAATGTACTTGCTGGACAGAATCTGTTCTTTCGGATTCTGGGAGTATTTGGTTAGGAATTTCAAAAGAAGGTTTACATAATTGGTAACTAGACATTGTAAGCTTCGTATAGCCACTGGAATCACCTTAAACGGATAACCATAGCCTAAGATATGAAATATTGAAGCTGGATGTGATTGTTGCAATTCTGCAGAAAAAAAATCAGCAATTCATGATCTGGTGTAACGTATTTTTGTAAGCCTTAACGGACCTAAAACCAGGTTTATGATAGCTCTTTGGAAAGCCCTAGATGTCTATCCTGAGTAGGCACTTATTTTGTAGTTTTTGAGGCTACATAGAATATTTTGTGAATATTCTTGTAGCAATCGTAAAAGTGCAAATTCCAGAAATTAATAAAACAAAGAACTGAGGTACCTACTTTTTGAAATGGGAGTGCTGCACCTCTTTGCCACCATTTAGAACAGGTTATTAGTGACGTGTGAGAGTTGAAATCACCTCATTTGGAGTTTTGTAACTCAAGTTGTGCACATAGAAAGTTTTATATAGAAACTTTCTAAAAACTGTCAAAAACGGAAAAAATAGAATTGTGATTTCGTAGAAACAGTTTTTGAGGTACTTAGAGATGTCGGATTGAAACATATGATACTCGTTGGAAAGATATACATGTCTACTTTGTTTTGAAGTTAATTTTAGAATTTTTAAAGACAGAGATAATATCTTCTGAATTTTCTTCTCAAGATGGACGAATATGTAAAATTCCAGTTTTCAGAGGAATGTGATTATGAATTAGAAATTGATTTATAGCTGAGCTATTGAGCTCTAATAACGATGGCCAACTTGTTTATTTTGGACAAAGGGAACGAAGAGGGTTAAACTCGGATTTTGCTAAGCAACTCAGGTAAGTAGAGTTTGACTTCTCTGCAGCACTTGTAAATTTTGTTTGATAGACTTTTCACGGAATGTCTAGTATGCTATTATGTGAGTTTTTGTGATGTTGTCAATGTGTATGGTTGTGAAGGCATGCTTATGTTAATATATTGTGCACAAAGTAGAGCATCACGTGGATTATTAGATTACTTGTGATTGAGCACATAATAGCATGCATGATAGGCCGGTACTGCCAAGTCCTCAAAGGACTTCTATTGTTATATGGTGATCGATGAAATTGTGATTTAGCCGCACAAGTCCCTCGAGCCAAGTGGGTGATGACAGAGACTATATTGTGATATTGAGAAATTGTGATTTTGAATGCGCTGGTCGTTCCCTCGAACCAGGTGGTGATGACGGGGAACCTGATATTGTGATTTGAGATATTGGCATGTGACCAGATTGTGAAAAAGCCGGCGGCAGTACCGGGAGGGCCCTAGTGATATATAGTGCACGTGCATAAAGTGTAGGATTGATTGTCATAAGTTACCTAGGATGTTGTGATGCATACGTATGTTAAAGTAAGATTGTGTAATTGTAGCTCTACTTACTGAGCCTAAAGCTCATTAAAGTTTGCTCTGTGCTGTAGGAAAAGGTAAGAACAAAGCAGAACAGTAAGCAGGGGAGCTGGCTTCGTTGACCGCTGTACATATGGTTAGACTGAAGAAGCTGCACACAGATTATTTTGGATTTGTAAACATATATATATTTTGGAGTTAAGCTCATAAACCTTGGATGACTGTATAATTTTAATTGTGGCTAGAAAACTTGATAGGAATGGTGTATTAACGAAATTTTGTTTAGGCAAAAAAAAAAAATTAAAACACCATAGTTTTCACATAAGTGACAAGTGAAGGTTAGTGATTGTGGCACGTCCTTAGATTTGAATTAATAGTAAGGAAATAAAGCTTGGAAGGAAATGGTATAAAAGGGGTGTCACATTATTATTACCGCACACAGAAATCTTCACATTGAGATAGAAGTTGAATGAGCAGTTTAAGTTCCGACTTTCCCACAAATCTCTGCAAGAAGAAAAAGAAATATTGATATATATAATATACTATATATTGGGCTACATATATAGATTGTGCAACTATACAAGCTTCTTTTGAACTTTCAGATATTACTAAGAAGACATAGCAGAGAACCGCCTCCATTAAGGGGAATGGACCCAACCACCAAATTCTGGCAATATGGACATTTATACACTTCTGAGAATTTGAAGGAAAAATTCCATCCCTTCAAGTTAACAACTAAGTTTGAAAGTT
The DNA here is from genome assembly GCF_000414095.1 of Morus notabilis. Classification (NCBI taxonomy): domain Eukaryota; kingdom Viridiplantae; phylum Streptophyta; class Magnoliopsida; order Rosales; family Moraceae; genus Morus; species Morus notabilis. The sequence goes on from NW_010367622.1 coordinate 2,823,339, forward strand.
TATAAAAAAGGAAGCTTTATTTTTTTGTCAACTACCAAAATTTTATTGGCGAGAGAAGTTCCAAAGCCAATTTTCAGGGTAACAAAATATTTTGCACCAAAGAGAGCGGGAGTGGGGGGAACATAAATAAATCATTGTGCAGAAACTCAAATAGGCATTCCATCAAACATTTTACATGCAACTTCTTAATAGATACATACGCATCAAAGAAAACCTTATTCAAACTGAAGTGAACAGCTAATTAAATTATTCAGCAGAAAATTTGAAGTAGGCTAATTAGACAAAGATAAAACCCATACATAAATAATAACTCCTTATGTTTCTAATCAAGAGTCAAACTTTTTGAGTCATTTTAGCGTGCAATTCCACCTCTTGAAAGCTTTGATTGTCAAGGCTTCACAAGGAGAAAAAAGCAGGAAGTGTAGCATCTTTTTTACAATATACTATCGTCATTCAACTTTTAATGCTTTTAATAAAAACGCTAGTCTGCAACTTCTTGGATATTATTATTTTCTTTAGTTTCTTTATAGCAATAGTTTCTACACTGGAAGCTTAGTAATTCATAAGAAGAATTAAAAAAGTGAAATAAAGCCCCTACTAACTCATACATATAGGATTAATCTGTTATCCAGAATTTCGAATATAAAATTGAAACTTGTATATTTAAAATCAAGCCTTCAGGAAAGTTTAATTTCAAACAGAGCAGTGTGAAAAAGTGAAATCCATATAGCCGACCCCAATTAAGTTAGGACTAAGGCTTGTTGTTGTTGTTGTAAGCATGGAATGTACTATTCCCAACACAATGTGGGGTTTAAACAATTCATTACGGTTAAAAATTATACTATCTCGCGGAAAAACCAAACATTTTTCAACTAACATATACATGACAAAACCGAAAGTTATCCTTCGCACACTGAGAATCCCTTACATTTTTGTTATCTTTTGCACACATCTTATTTCCTACGAAACATCTCCTATTCTCTACCATTTCCAAAACTGATAAATGTAAATAGAATTGAACAGCCACTCAGTTAAAAGTTTCTATCAAGTTTGGAAAATTAACTAAAAAAGTTCTAGTGATTACTTAGTCAAGTACAAATTTAAGTCTTGGCTTTCTTGACTATTGCATAGAGAAAACTGAAATATTGCATTCCACTCCTATCAAATTCTCAGCCAATCTTCACTAAGCTAATCTTCTCTTACGCAACCATAAACCTAACAAAATCAATTTTTAGAACAGTAAATTCCACAAAAACACTGATGAACTCACCATGGAAACTCCGCTGACGACTTTGGAATCATCTTGAGTTTTAGAGAAATCAATGAACAATCACTGAAACATTATAACAAACACTTAAAAAGCAAACTTCAATTGAACCAAGAGCCCATCAAGAAGTTATCATCGCAACCAAATCCAAAGCAATCGCAATTTTCTGAAAATTTCACTCAAAAACTATATTAAAAAAGAAAATCAGAGAAATTTGTTGGTAGAAAATATAAACAGTTGTGGGATGATGCTTGGAATTGACATAGCCATGGTCAATAGGGCGATGGACGACAGAAACAGTGGAAGTGCGGCCGATTGGGTTTGAGACAGGGACAGAGCACACACCTCATGCGTCCACCTTGCAAAAATTAAAAACAAAAATAAATAAAACCTCCAAAACAATCCTCGAAATCACGACGGTGCAAAAAAGTTTTAGGGGAGAGAGATGGAAGGAAGGATTATCAGTCATCGTTGAAGATCAGAGGTCCTCATATTTTGCTATTCATAATAGTCGTATTTTGATTCGGATTTTGATGGTGGCTAATCACTGGAATTGGCATCGCCACCAAAAGACTACAGATAGACTGAGCCTTTCCAGCACAGGACTTGTGAGTGGCGATAGGGCTTCAGAAGCACCACAAGAATCCCCGACTTCTGCAATTTGGCCAAACTCATAGTTTGAGTTTTTAATAGATTTGACAGTAACTCCAAATGAGTAAAAAGTGAAAAAGAAAAGGGAAAAAGTGGAAGAAAAAGATTAAAAACACGCGTTTTAAGCACCTTAGTATATAGAATAGATATAGACTAGTTGAAACAACGCGCTTCACGCGTTTGAGACTCCGTGTGGGGTACAATTGCAAGTGTATGTTACAAATAAAGAAGTTTACTTGTTAATGACAACACTATATCAAAGCACAAATTTCTTCCCTTGCTTCCTTGAATAACATAAAATAGTGTTATTTTATTTGCAATAGTCCATTAGAAAAGCAAGCTTCAAGTACTCATGTAAGGAGGACAAAGGAAAGAAGAGAAGACATGTTAGGAAAACAAGCCAAATCCAATTCGAAAGAGATTGTGCGGTAGCATCAAAATAGAACATATTTCGAAACAAAGCAGAGTAGCCACTGCTTTATAATGAAACAAGAAAATTATGTCGTCCACTTCAAAATAAATAAATTAAAAAAAAAACCTGCAACACACTAACAAATAAAATACACTGAGAAAATCCAGTCTATCTTCCTAAATCAATACGGATACAGCCTAAAGAATCTTGGTCTAGTAGTCCTCTAGAACAAAGAGCACAACTTTAAAACCCAACCGGGATTTTTAGGAAACCAAAAATTATAAATGATTTCGACAACATCAAAGCCACATCCTATACTTCCCTTTTCTTTCATTTTCTTTTCTTTTTCTTTTTCTTTTTCTTTTTCTTTTTTGTTTGAGCAACCAACTTCAATCTTTCCACCGATCTATTTTCCTTCTGAATTAACTAATCCTTTATACATATTCAAGTCTGATAACTAAGACCCCTGAAGCGCTCACAAACCAAGTTTGCACACCACAAACAAGTACAAACTATCAAAGTACATAACACAAACACGCAATAAGAATAAAACTCATAAATACTTTACCAGTTTGCATTTAAAGGTCATAACAATACCTATTAAATCAAAAAGCTTTTTTCCTAGCACGAGTCTCATCAATTTTTGACAAACCCTTTGAAATAAATAAACCTTCCTCTCCAGCTGTAGACATCTCCTCAAGGGCGCCCGATAACTTCTTCCTTTATTCCCCAAAAACAAAAGTGTTACTATCAGCATGAAGTTGCAAGTTGTAAGCATATGTATCCACAATACCATAGCTAAAATCATTAAATACATATAAGTTATAGCTTATAGTGCATCGTAAACATATAGTCAATTGACCTAAAAATGAAAATTATTTGCCTAATCAATATTTACATGGCCACATCCAAACCAAACAAAGATTGAAAGTTCACTTCACAAGCAATCGATCTTCATCTCTGGATATTGAATCACATATACTTTAAAGTAAAATAAGAATGGTGATTTGAGTGAAAAGTATGGGTGAATAGATATTCAAGGGGAAAAAACTGAACAAACGGAAAAAATATATATACTTTAATTGACAATTGAACATAATAATCAGGCACATACCAACTTACTAGCCACGAATTAAGGTTGAGTGCATATTGCGGGGTCGCGGTCCAATCATTTGAAACTAACAGTAAAGTTAAAATTGTTATATAAATGTTATGAGCATACATAATGTTTAAAGATTCCATAAACTGAATTAAGCTATTATCTTTGCATAGCATTCAATATGAAAATTGTTTTAATAGAAACATCATCATAATCTCGTATTAGAAGCAGCCAATTCAAAAAAGCTCTCAAATGTATCAAGGTTATAGAAGATTACGCACTGACAATGAATTCAATACATATCTGAGGAGAAATGCAACACCTTGATTCTTGAAGGAACGATCAAAATGCACTAAATGAATGACGAATTTCAGTAGAGATCCAATTATATATACCAAACAAGACAAACAAAACTAAGAGATGAAGGGAAAAAAACAAACAAAAACTCAAATTCAAGAATATTGGAAGCCAATTCAAGAAGCATGAAAAAACAATGCTATATATCGCAATTTGTTATAATTATTTTGTTCTCACTCTGAATACAAATAATGCCAGGCAAAAATTTGAAAAATACTTCTCAAATTGAATTGCAAAACAAGTGGAATGTTTGAAAAACAAAAAAGACCCCGCACAGCCTAGGCTACGACCTAACCAAATATGAGAGAGGAAAAAAAAAAAACCATTCCAGTTAAAGACTATTTCTCACAATAATCAACTACTAAAATACACAAAAGCCAAATGTTTATTAACTCCAATGCACCACTAAATGCAAGAAGATATTTCCACTACCAAGATCCCAAAACAGTTCTTCAATAAATTTTCATTGACAATCTTTGTAATTCTAGGAAGACCTAAAGTTCTTCGTCGAAGTCAAATTGCTAATCACCTTATCAACTAGAAAGTACAGGTTTCCTAAAAGAAGTTTCTTCTAAAGTGTAGCACAATACTAATTGACATCTTTGCACCTGACCCCGCGGAGCTCTTCTACCTCATGTTAAGTCTTGTAAAATTGCATGTCTTGTATAATTTGAAACAAATGTAAGTGTATATAGCATTACTAAATTTTCCCCTTACCCTCATAAAAAGAACCTTTGACTCATATGCAAATTAGAATTGTCTTTCATTCCAGGATGAAAAAATTCATAAAACTCCAAAGGCTACATCTAAAAATATTTATTACTTTTTCCCTAAGCAAAGCAGGTGATACCCTCATCATCATCATCATATATATATAAGGCAGCCAGATTTATTTTTAAAAAAATACCTCTAAGAGACGTCATCTTCGGACATCGTGTTCGACGATTGTCAGAATAACCTCATCACCAATTGGGGGCGGATACTGGAGAGAAAGACAGGATAACAAGAAAAAGTTCTCAACCAATTCAAAGAAAAAAAGAAAGAAAAAGTTTTCAGAAAATAGGTCCAAAACGAAGAGGATGAAATAGAAAGAAAGGGCGAGACAGAGAGAGAAGTAAATGAAAAGGGAAAGTAAATATAACGTGGCCAAGGAAAAAATGGAAAAACAAAAATCTGTAATGATTCGATTTTCTGCAAACCACATGCAAAATGTAAGGGAAAGGAGAGGGAGTGAAAAACAAATGGCATGCTAAACCTGTTGTCACCTTTTGACAACAGTAAAGAAAGAAATTTTAATATTTCTTATAGAGTAAAAATAAAAAATAAAAAATAAAAACCACGTTTAAGGGAAGAAGAGGAAACGAAAAACAACTCTCACCTTAAACCTTCTTCTGACGAAAGTAAAGAAAGGATTTTTAATACTTCCTATAGAGTAAAAAGAAAAAAAGGAAAAAAAAAAAAAAAGAAAAGAAAGAAAGGAGGCATGCAGGTCCATTGAAACCTGCGTGTAAATAAAGTAAAATAAAATGAAAAAAAAAAGAAGCAAGTCCATTGCAAACAGATCCATCTCTCTTTTTATATACTACAAGTTGTAAACACGAGCTCCGCACATCTAAACTCAGTTGGACAAGTTTATTTAACACAAAAATGAAAATTGTAATTTCATATAAATTGTAAATATGTATGTGTCTGTGTGTGTGTCTATATATCGAATGAAAGAAAGATTGATAAGTAATCTTCAAAATTGAAAGAAAAATATCCAGGTATGTGTTTATTGCAGCTTGAGAACATGCTATCTTCTCTAATACGAGATGAGGAAATTTATGAAGTAAATTCACTGAATTCAAAGTGTTAAAAGTACTATTTTCTTTAAGGACTAAGAAATTAGAGAAGCAGTGGCACCAATGAGTAAAAAACGCAAATGACCATTAGATTTTAATTGCCACCACGACCAGCAACATCTACAATTAAACAGCGAACAAACATTTAATACAGAACAAAGGAACGAGATAAAATTTGAATAATTAGCAAGTGATAAAAAGTTAGCACTTACTACAAGATCCTTACTTTATTGGCTTTGTTGGCGCTGATGGTGGGTCCAAACCACGTCTGGGGTGAGGCTTGGAATTTGAGGATTTGGCCGTCTCAAATCTGATGATCCTCAAATACCGTCAACAATTTTTATTGCGACAAAAGGCTGTGGGAGGAGGAGAACGAAGAGAGAAGTCTACGCTGGCAGAACTCACGTCTACGTGGTTGAGAAAAGACAACGAAGGCACTAGAGAGAAGAAGATATGACTAAGTGGAGAGGGCATAAAAGCAACGCAGAGGAAAGGGAGAGAGAAAAGAAGAGGCAGAGGAAAAAAAAAAAGTAAGCAGATGAAGCGGAGTCAAGGAAAATAAAAAATAAAAAAATAGAAGCAAAAAGGTTGGGGTTGACACGTGGAGAGAGGAGAGAAAAAAACACTTTTATTTATGATTAGATTAGACTAGTGAAAAGCACGTGTATGTGCACGTGCCTTATTTCAAGCTGTAATTCTCAACCCTTTTTCTTTTTGGTTTTCAAAGGACATCACTAAACTACCACATTTACATGTATCAGTTTACTGTTACATTAGAATAGTAGCGTATTTTACTTATAAAACATACAAAATGTGTATATAGGAATACTGATACGATAAAGGGGAGCTATTGTTCTCTCAAAAAGTGTTGTTTTATATACAGCTTTTGCACAAACAAAAACCAGAAAAAATCAAGTCTAGTAACAAGTTTGCACAAAAATCACCGTGGAAGTTTAATGTTGCTTGGAAGCTGTATCAAACATGGCATTGATGTAGAATATATGATGCACTCCTTGCCAAACTTTATTTTGAAACAGAACATATACTGTGCTCTAATCTAAAAGACAATACATTCGGTGAAAAAGAAAATTGTTTCTGGCAAAAAATAATAATAATAAAATAAAAGAGAAAATAAAAAAACTAAAGGAAGCCCTTCCTTATCAATAATAACTTGAAACATGTAACATAAAGTCCGCATCAACTATTTTACAGTAAGATTACAGTATGGCGACACTGAAAATTAAGAACAGCACCAAATCTGTTTAAAATAGAAGTTACTAATTGAGCCTCATCGTACTACTCATAACAAAGATGACATTCAACATGATATCTTTTCCGGAGAAACCTTGAATAGAAAAGATATTCACCCAATAGAGACACTAAACACTGTCAAAAGAAAAAGATATTCACCTAATACGGACACTAAACACTGTCATTCATGATATATACATTCAATTTTCCATACATGGAATAAGAAACTTGCACAAGAAATTTTATTCTCCTAAAAAAAGGAATGAACAGAAGATTTAAGAAAAGTAAGCAAAACAGAAAGACACAACAAATGGCAAAACCACATAAGCATTGCTCCATAAAAACCAATTCAATCTTAAATATAATTCCTCATACTTCCATGTAAACAGTTCACATTCAACAGAGAAGCACAATTCAACAATAACGGTTATCATAATTTCTCGTTCAAATGATCCAACCTATCACACATAGAAAAACAACAAAAACATCTAGAACCCCATATCCAAAAGAGAGAAACTCGAAATAATTAAGCAAAACCACAATTGAGTGAATACACCAAAAAGATCCAAGCTTCCGAATCTTAAGGAAACAGAAGCTAGAGCTAATCAATTACCTAACAAATTCTTGGACCTATAAACAATGGCCAGATTACAATGCTCATATTTAACACTAAACCATGCGCTTCTACATATATTATGACAACTCCCAGTAGTTTTAAGCAGAAGAAATGACCTTAAAATATAAACCATGACAATATTGGATATTATACCGCCAAAATTAGAAGATACTCCCAATAGTTTCAGTCACTAAAAAGCTGATGAAAGAAAGAACCAATTAAGGTAAATTTAATCCATCTGAATAAAATTTTAAAGAGAAATAAGAAATTTTAATTTGAAGACATAATGAGTAGGGAAAAAAGTAGAAATGAGGAATAGTTAACTACCTTTTTTTACTCTGCCAACGCCACAATTTCCTTACAAACAACATTTCTAGTACGATCACAAGAGTCCTCGCCGTAAGGAGTATCTAAGAGGATTTTAATAGCAAATGTTAAATAAAATATTATCTTACTTGTATATAAAATATAAAACCAATAAGAATTACAATAAAAATTGGGTGAATCCAAAGGGATCTTATCTCTGCTTTTAAAATGTCCCTATCTGCAGCACCAACACTGGCAATACTTTTAATTGATCTAATACCACTCACAAAGTTACCATGATAAAACTGGTGGCAACAATCAGGCTACAACCAATGCCAATGTTAAGCTAAAAACCAACAGTAATATGGGAGTTACAACTTTAAATAAAATTGAAGATCAACAGCAACATTACAGCTAGAACCAGTGGTAACAGTAGTCAAACGCCAACAGTAATATTGGAGCTAAAAATATCGGTGATATTGAAAAAAAGAGATTTCAAAATTAAAAAAAAAATGAATAAGATAAACAAATCTTACCCTTTAAGATGCCCGGTAGAGATCTGATTTTGAGTATAATTTTCTGGCCAGGTATCTCACAAAATGTCCCACAAGCAATCATCCAAAGGTCAATGAATTGTTAGCTCAAAAACTATACCAACTCCTTTCAAAACATAGTCAAGTATAGAATACTAAAATTAAGTGTAACCTGCAAGCTAGTTTCTACCAAAAATCCTTACATGCTCCAACAGGTATTTTGTAGATTTTCCAATGATTGCATTTCCATCATTGTTAGTACTTTAGATTGTCTGCCACAATTTGAAATAGTCAACAAACATGCATATTCCATACCAACTGAAATAGAAACCAAAACGCTAACTGTTACATCCGTCCATTTGACACAGCATATTAACAATCATAAAACCCCAACCTCAGAATCCAAGGGAAAAATTAAAAGAAAAGAAAACCAATAAAGAGAGGCGTTTTAATTTCATTTTATCTACATAAAAAAGAGAAATTATCCACACAAAAAACCCTAAAAAAGAGGAGAGGTCTCCAGGCAATTTTCATTCCTTAATGGCCTCATCTCAGAGCCCACACCCACATCAACAAAAAATTTACAAAATTTAGCACAAGCTCAGATCAAATTCACAAACCTCAGATCAAAATTACAAACTCAGATTCTATAGAAGAGGAGTTCTATGGCGGCATTTGGTCGAACACTTGGAGTGGGGTTGAGGTATGATAAACGAGAAAGTTGCAACATCGGAATTGGAGAGATCGTCGCGACGCCGTGATGTTGTCGGCGATTCTGAACGCTGGATTCGCAGCGGCGATGATAGAGAAAGGAAAAGGCTTTCGCAGCCGGCCACACCCGAACATCTCCGGCGAAAGCTGCATCAAAACTCAAAAAGATCAGAGAAGCAAAATCGAGAAATCGAAACAGAAATCGCGGCTTCAAAACTCAACAAAACCAAGTAAGCAAAATCATTTAAATCGCGGCGTAAAAGTCAACAAAACTAGAACGGGAAAATGTGAAATCGCATTCGGAATCGCGACAAAACCAGTCTTCTTCCTTTATTCAACTCCGGCGATTCGCAGCGACGGTAGGAGCAGAAATCTCCAACGAAGAACGAGGCCGGCTCAACATCTCCGTCGCAACTCGACATCTCCAGACGCAGAACGAGAAAAAGAGATCAATAGGGAGGGAGGGAGAGAGAGAGACTCGATGAAGGAAGAGAGAGTGAGGGGTGAAGAGAGATGGAAAAAGAGTGAAGCGGCTGGAGAGGTTTTTTTTTTTTTTTTGGAAAGTGGCGACTGTAGAGTTTCAAGTGAGGGTTAAGAAATTAAACCCTTTCTTTACCGTTGGAAAAGGACAAAACCGAGCGGCACCGACAACCCAGAACATTGTTTGGTTGGAGCCTTGGATGGTATAAAGGTATGTTTGGCATATAAAATTTGAATTTTAAAAATCATAATTAAAATAATCATGATTTAAACATATATAACATATAAGGGTGTATTTAGTAAGGGGATTCGTACCGTAATTTGAATTATAGTTCATAATTCGTTACAGTATTTTCTCTCAAAAAAATACACGTAAATCAAAAATGGTTATAATCTCATTATTCTAATCCATGAACCAAATGTCTCTTAAATTTTAGAATTGTCTCTGGTCAGGAACTTGGAAAGTACCAGACTGAAAGGACAGTTGTATAATTATGCATAAATTGTGTATATTTACATGTAAATCGTATATATTTACATGTAAAGTCATATATGTTAAGTTATGAAAAACGACAATGTATATTAATCCTCAAAACATGTATTTTTTATAGCAATTAGTGAACACATAGCATGAAAATATATATATTGGCTAATTTGTTGTATTTCATGTTAAATATACACGAATTACATGTAAATATACACGATTTACATGTAAATATACACAATTTATGCAGAAATATACAATTGTCGTTCCGGTCAGGCACTTTCCAAGTGTCTGACCGGAGACATTACCTATAAATTTTAGTTCAAACAATGTTTTCTTTTAATTTAAAATTTTATGTTATAGTCTAACAAAAGTTAAATTCTGCTTCAAATTTTTTTCCTTTTGTTGATCAATTCTGTTTCAAATTTGAACCTATATTTTATTTTTAAATGATATTTAATGATATCTTATAATTTATTAGTATTTTAAAATGATACTAATTAATTAAAATGTATATACAAAAGATGATATATGAGGCATTTTCTCTTTTTTATTTGTGTTGAACAGCTCGGGCTTATTGTCATGTTGTAAACGCTCCATTATTTATTTCATTGCATTTTTTATTTAGAGATCATTTCAATTTGGTACCCTCTGTAATAACGAAATTGTCTTTTTAGTATCATGTATTTTTATAATTTTACATCGATACATCTATCTTTTATAATATCGGTTTTTGGTTCCATGAGACCCTTTTTTGGAACATAAAAATGTCAAACTTGTCTTTTTCAACACTTTCTGATTTGGTTTACTCGATTTTTTTTTTTTTTGAGATTTTTAAAAGCAAAAAGGATGTTTATTTTATATAGATAATTGTATTAAATGGGTCAATTTTTAAAACTATTAGAAGTAAATATTACCAATCACTAAAAATTAATAGCCCATTTTAAATTTCAAATATTTGCTTTCTCATTTTATCCTTCCTTATATGATTTCTATTTTTTTTTCAAATCCATTTTCTCTCCCCGCTACTCCACATATCTCTCTCAATCTCATACCCTCTTTGTCTCTCTGCCCATAACCTCTCTCTCTTCATGGTTCTCCATCGCAATTCCTCCATCATCTTCGATGGTTGATAATCTCTCTCATCTTCGTAATTCGCTGCTTGTCTCTGTCCGTCAATGGCAAACTTTATTTCTAGCAAACGGCAATCCACAATGCTCGCGAAAGAGAATGGACGATTATCATTGTCAGAGAACATTAGAGGATCGATAAGATGGACAAATTGCAGTAAGATCGCAGTGACACCGCGAGGAGATTCACCCCAATCACGAGATTTTTGAGCGTGATGGAGAGATAGAGAAAGAAAGGTGAGAGAGAGAGAGCGGGTGCACATGAGATCGAGAAGGGAGAAAAAGAGTGACTTCGCTAGTGCAAGAGCTAATGGAGGGGGAGAAAGAACGAGGAGATGGAATTTTTTTTTGTTTTCATTTTATTTTTTTTCTTTTTTTAAATGACATTTTAGTTTTATATACAAGGTAATTTTGAGATTCTAATCAAATGTAAATCATGATTTTCACTTAAATAGTATATTTACTAATTATTTCTAAATATAGGCGTATTAATTTTTAATCATATCTTAATTTAGCCTATTTCCCGCATCTCTTGTTCTTTTAAGATGTTTAATAAAGAGTGATTTTGGATCAATCAAATCATAAATTATTAAAAAGAGCAAATTTAACATTTAATATCCTAAAAAAACCTTAAGTTACCAAAAACTAATAATTTAAAATGTATAAGTACTAATTTAAAATTATAAAAAGTACAAGGTACTAAAAATCAATTTTGCTATAACACTAGGTACCAAATTGAAACTATCCCGTGTAAATGACACAAATTATCCCTAAACTATTGGCGGCAATATTCCTTATTCTTTTTATCTTGGCAAAATAACCCTTAAATTCTTTAATCATTGACAATTAAAACCTTCCTGTCACTTTTGTCAAATCTTTAATATAATTCATCACATGACCTATCAAGTGACTCAGTTTTTATTGGCAAAATAAAAAGACCAAAACGCCCTTCCTTCAAATTAGCCAACAATCTTTCATGTAATCTTCGACTAACTTTAGAAAATATTAGTGAACTCACCTTTAAATGCATTGTTCTATAGGTTATCTTCACTTTGCACGTTTGAGTTGACAATTTGAATTGAAAAATGAATTTATGTGAGAGAAAATATTGTAGTTAAGGATGAAAAAATCAATATTTTTACCAAAATTCTTGTGGAAATTTCCGTATTTAAAAAGTACCGATATAAAAATAATAGTGTAGTTTCTTTTCCACATTATATCTTGAAATTTTCACATAACTTCCCATAAAAATTGATATTCTTACGAAAATTTTCATTTCTGAAAAAAAACATATTGTTAAATGACCGAGTATCGTGGAAATTTTACATAAGTTTTCTCTTTTAGAAATGCGAACACAAGTGGTGCATGACTGTCGTCAACTCGAGCCGTAAGGTGTTGTGTTAAGTCCCACAACGAGCGCAACCCTCGCATTTTCCCAGTTTTCTTTTCAAAAAGTAAAAAGTTATGTTCTTTTTACAAAATATGAATTTAGGCTTACTTTCTTTGTTTTTGTTTTTGGCTTTGTTTTTATTTTTACTTAATTTGTGAACTTGTGCTTAGCATTTATAGTAATATGATCACACTTTACCAAGCATATTAATTAAATAATTTGTATTTTAATTGAGAGTTTCATCTAATTAATGTATTAACATTTATTTTTGGGTTTCTTAAAGTCTCATTTGAAAATAAAGTGTTTTAGTATGAATTTCCTTTTTGACGTCAATTTCCCTTGATATTGACATTTCTGTTAATATTTCTATAAAATTTAAGGACTAATATTTCCATAAATATCAATAGTTTCATCCTTGACTATAGCAGAAAAAGAATTTGATTTTTTTAAAAGAAAACATATTATAATAAAAATTTGAGTTATGATTCGAACGAAAAAGCGGTAAAAATGTCTACTTTTGAAAAATGAAGAGGCAATCAGTAAACATACAGTGATGTTTTTGATGTTATAGTATGTGTTATGTTAACTTTTCGGGTGTTTTGATCAATTTTATACTGTATTTACTAGTTGCGAGTGTCGGTCTCCGGATTTTCTAATAAATATGGTAAATAGGGTATGTACTAATAAATACGGTATTTATCAGTCGTTGAATTTTTAAATAAATATGATATTTACCAGTAAATACGGTATTTATCAGTCGCCGGAGACGGTAGTCTAATTTTCATATAAATATGGTACTTACTAATAAATACAATATTTTTTGATAAATATTAGATTTACCAGTCAGCAGAGCCGGTCGCCAGAAAACTCTCCGACTGTCAAAAAATTGTCACCGAAAAACAGTCAAAGATCGCCAGAAAACGGTCATCAGAGGCGATAACCGGCTGCCGATCGCCGAAGCATGTCATGGTAGACTTAACTATATGGAGAGAAGGGAGGGGTGAGAGGCTTAGGGGTGTTTTTAGGATTTTAATAATGTTTAAAACTTAAAATGTCAAATTATGCTATAATCTACTATCTTAAAAAAATATGCTATAATTTACTAAACATCCTACTAAATATGCTATTTTTCTCATTATCCCTTAAAAAAATGAGACAGTCTTCTGTTTCTGAGCGAATGCCACAACAAAATGTTTGAGACTCCATAATGTAACAAAGCAATACATGGTACCTGTTGGTTTCTACTTTCTCAGTGGCACATTTCAAAAGAAGGGAAAAGAAAATGGCAATAAACAGAGGCTCCCTGGAACCTTTCCATTGCTTTTTCTTCTAATCCATTCCTGATAATTGATATATTGTTAACTGGCTGGGCAAAGTTAAGTACGGCAACCCCAAGGTTAGATTCCAATTTTTCAATACAAAAGGAAAAATCCTGAATTCTTGGGTTTTTTTTACCCTTGTCAAGTACATAGAGTTCTTATAGTAGAGTAAAGGTACTTGTAACGTATACTTCACGTTGGCCCAAGTTATATTTTTCCCTCTATTAAGTTATATGTATATATAATAGGGATAAAATAAATTTGACCACGTGTTATATAGAAATTACAATAATAATAATAATTAATTTGATACCTTCGTGTTTAGACAAAGTCCATTTAGCACTTGAAATCAATTGTTGAGGTATAAAATGTTCTTAATATCTTTCTATTTAATTTACTCTAAAATCAAGTTTATAAAATGTATTAAAAAGATTTTCAAAAACATTTTTTAAAAAGAAAAAAAAAACCCACATCCCTAATCAAATATTTCTTAGATCCTACCATGTCGTCCATCCCTACTGTTAGTTTCTGAAACGATTTCAGATGCAGAAGCGTGTGAGTAGCGGATTATGTATAACAAAACACATTCATAAACCATAGCGCTCTTACTAATCCAAGTACCGAATTAACACTGAAAGGGAATTATTTATCTACTTCTTTCTGAAGAATGAATGGATTTCATCTCGTATAATGACATTTTCAGCTACCTAATTTATCATGTCTCTAAAATACAAGGAATAGAATTCATGATATCGAAATCCGTACCGAGTAAATCAAAATACACAAATCCATAAATATGAGTATGCTAAGAACTCAGGATTAAGATCGTTTCATATATGACTATTGATAGACTCAATTAGAATTTCTATACTTAATGAAAATTATCAAAAATTCATATTGTGTTTATATCTCTATTTCACATAATCTCATTATGCATAATACACTCATTCAATGTCTCACCATATTAATAGTGAGGATAATACCGTTTCATTCTAAATGAGAATGACATGTATTAATAATGTTTTAATTAAAGATTCTGAACTTTAATTAAATGCATTACGAACATTATTTTTTATTATTATCCTCTCGCATACAACATGAATGACGTCATATAACAAATTATTTAGTAAACCGTGAATATAACCAGATAGCAAACCATAGAGCAAATTAGTAAACCTTTTAGAGGGAAAAAAAGGTAAACTAAAAGAACAGTTCGATAGCTAGATAATTATTTTAGAGAAGTAACAAATATATATATATATATATATATATATATATACACTAAAATGTATACCTTATTATGCCAACATATAGATATGGAGAAGAAGAAATAAGAAATAAGCTGAAGATGCAACTCTGATGGCAAGGGGAAGGAGATATACATTGTCTCTCTCACAGTTTAGTAGTCATACTCCTCGTCAAGGTATTTTTTTCCTCCCTTATTTGCTTTTAAGAGCGACACAACCATCACTCCTGCTCATCTTTCTTATCTGCAATGATATACTTTTTTAACCCAAAAAAAGGACACCATTGATCTATCTCCATTTCACTCTGGATTTTCTTCTATCCATTTCTCATCCTCTCATCTCTTCATTTTTTTTTCTTCTCCAAAAATCTTTTTGAATAACATCCAAAATAAATAATCCTCAAGAATAACATATAAATCTTTAAATTGTTCAGTGTAGTGAACTTTATTACTCTGCCGTAATTAATATGCATCCAATCTCTTTCGTTGGTTTATCCTTTAAAATATCAACAAACAGCAATCGAAACGTCACGCGCTTTGTAAAACTATATTTTTCATGTAGAGATTTTATCTTGAGAAATTAGAAGGTTACATGTTTTTTTCTTTTTTGGTTACATAACCTTTATATCATTTCGAATCATGGCTAGAATGATGAAATCAAATCAGCCCCTAAAACGATTGAGAAAAATACATAACATTGGGTGCGTTTAGAATTGATTTTAAAATGATTTGATTTTCAATAAAAAGTAAAAATAAGATTATCAATTAATATATTATAATATTATTGATAAGTGCTAAAAAAATAAAAACAGAAAAGTGAAAACAACTTTCAACTTCTTTCTAATTCCTTTACAAAAATCATACTCATCGTTTTCGTTTTCAAAGCATTTGCTAAACAAACGTCGTTTCGTTTTCATTTTTATTTTTTACTTTTTGAAATACGTAAAAATCATTTTAAAAAACAGTTCCAAACACGCACATTGTGTTTATTAAAATTGCAGCGAATAAAACTAATGCAACTATTATGTTGATGGTTGTGTGTTTCTTTCCCTCGTAATGACAAGAATTCTAGAACTAGGTAAACTTTCCTCCAATGAACGTAGCTGGGACAGCGAGGTTGTAGCCTATCTGATCATGCAAAGCCCACTCTGGGTGCGTTTGGTAGTGCTTCTTAGAGCCTAAAATTACTACTTTAGTCATCAGAAGTTGATAATGGTGTTTGGTAAAAATCATAAAAAGTGATTTTTAAAGAACTTTTGAAGAATTTACAGCCAAAATCAGAAGCAGCCCAAAGACAACTTTGACTTTTAGATTGTACGGGAATAAGTATAGTACAATTAATAATTATCAATAAAATTAGATTAAATAATTAATTATTAATTACTAATTATATTATATACTAATTAATAATTAATAAATAGATATACTTAATAACGAATAAATAGGTAGTAATTACTTAATTATTAATTTAATATTAATTTATTACTATTAAGTTTTTAATTTTGTTAATAAAATAATAAATAATATAGTAATTATTTATTTAGTTAAAGATTAATTAATAATTAATTATTGTAAAAATAATAATTATTAAAAATTGATGATGAAATAATAGATTATTAAATAAAAATTAATAATTAATTTACTAATTATTTAATTATGTAATTAAAAGTTAATAATTACTTATAATCTAATAAATATAAGTACATTACGTAATCACTTATAATTAATTATTAATTACTTTTTCTAATTATCTAGTATATTAGTTAATTATATATATAATTTAATTATTAATGTACTCAGATAATCTATTCATTATTATTATATTATTAATATATTAATTTTTATTCGTTAAATAATTATTAATTATTAATTACTTTATATATTAATTTAAAATTATTAATTACAGTCGTCTTAATTATTCACAACAATTTAGGGCCCGTTTAGTTTGCTGATTCGAGTTTTTAATTTGAATTGAGATGTGATTTTATGTGAGAGTTTTTTACTGTAGTAAAATAGTTAGATGTGACTGTTTTTGAGAGCTTTCTACTATAGTAAAACTCGAATTTTAAATTCGAATCGGTAAAATAAACGGAGCCTAACTTCACAATTTACCAAATGCTATTATACTATCTTTTGAACCAACAACACCTGTATAATTAATGACCTGTTTAGTTCGTTAATTCGAGTTTTTAATTTGAGTTGAGATGTGACTTTATGTAAGAATTTTTTACTGTAATAAAAAAATTAAATATAATTATTTATAAGAATTTTTTATTGTAATAAAATTTAAATGAATGAGACTATAATTTATTAAATACTCAGTTACATTTTATATCAACCGTTTTTTCCTTGATCACGGTTAAAAACAATTTTTTCATTACCAACGGTGCTACTAAACTGTCCCATAAACTTCAGATTTGACCGCACCAAAATCGTCCCTTTTCTTTCTATTTTCCGTCGTCCCTCATCCCTAATTTCCTTACTCACCCTCAATTCAATTCCTTTCATCCATCTTTTACGGTTCTCGTTTCTCAATTTAGGGCTTCTCTCTCTCTCTCTCTTCCACCGTTTCTTTCCTTCAAAAGATGCAGAGGTCGCCATGGCTAAGCCTGGGATAGGTATTTGGGTTTTCCGTTCCGTTTCCGATCGAAATTCCGGCAAGGGATTTAGGTATTTCAATGTGTATTTCATCGGATGCCGGTTCCGCTTCCGATCGGCGTTCAATTCTTATTCTGTTGCTTGTGAGGCGTTCTCTGAACAGTGTCTTCGTTCTTGTTCTCTTCTGATTCCTTCGAGTGTAAACAGCGACTTGATTTTATAGGGGTTTGCGGTTCGATTTGTTTTTCTTTTTCAAAATTCTTTCTTCCTCCTGATGATTCGTTTTTGGGATATTTTTTTGTCGTCATTTTCGCGATGGAGTCGTGTATAGGTTCGAATTCGAACCCTGACGACAGTGAAGCTGTGGAGAGGGATCCAACTGTACGATATTTGTGGGTACGGTATTAGAATTTGCGTTGATTGTTTCAATATTGGCGTATGAATTCTATTTAATTTTGTTTGCATAAGGAAAAGAATTTGTTTTCTTTCAATTGTTGTATTCTATGCGGTTTTTGTGTTGGTAATAAGAGTTGAAATAACGTAGTTTTATTATTTGTCCGATTTTGGCTATTTTTTCTTTTACGAGAGCTGGGTTTCTAGTGCATTTAATTATTTTCAATCATATTCTTAGGAACCAAGTAAAGCTAATTTTATTGAGGAATGAGAATATACCCGAACTATGTTATAAAAAAAAAAAAACAAAAAGAGGAAAATTTGTTTTCGGAGAATTTGTTATCTTTGTTGAAACATTACCGGGTGAACATCGGGAGAGTTGGGTGGGTTTCTGAGATTTTTCAACCTACCCAATTAAATTTGGGTAGATTGAATTTAATCCACCTAATCAACCCAAAATTTAAAATCAACCCACCCCATTAAAAATTAGGTGGGTTAAATGGTTTGATCGGGTTGATCATAGTAAAAAAAGTAAAAAATGAAAAAAAAAATTAAATAAAGCTAATCATGGAACTCAAAATAATATATATATATATATATTGCACTTACATTTCTATGGGCCAGTATGGCATACATGGAGCTCAAGAGAATCTATGAGGTTTTGATTGCTGAGCAGTTCATCTTTCTTAACTTATTCAGCATTTCTGCTTTCTAGAGATTAAAAAATTGAAATCCACTTGAAGTTAAATTGTATGTTTCAGTTGGGTATCTTTTACAGCCACGCCTATTCTAGAGAGAGAAGCTCTCCCTTCTCTCTAGAATTTTGAGGGTCGGGGAGCATTCTCTGATAAGCTACAATGTTTCAATATGATCTGAAATGTTTTTTTCCATGAGTTTAGAATAGGTTCAAAGCTGTATAAAATATCATTGAGTAGAGATACTTTTTAAAATAATGATTATACAAATTATTAGAGAAAATTTAGGCTCAAAAAGATTTTCAAGTCGAGCGAAGTTCTTTTTAAATTTTTTAATATCCTAAAATTTAAGGAAATAATTAAGGAAATAAATGTATAATTTCTTTTTGTTTCCCTTAAGTAATTAAGGAAATTTGTGGGCAGGGCGAAGTCCTTTTAAAATTATTTAATTACCCTTAAAATGTTTAGACGGACCCGATCTTGACTTGTGAGTCTTTAGGGTCACTTTCACCTCTAATTCACAACGAATAAAAGCCAGATCAATTGGTATAATATTCACTGCACTAGATCAACCAATAACGTTACATTCGCTTCTTTTAATGCCTGTAGACCCCCCCGAAGGAAGCCGTTTGAGGAACTTGTTTAGCCTTCTAGAAGCTCTCTGGCTATTGGTTTCAGGTAGGGAGTTAAAAGAAAGCAAAGCCCCACCTTTATCGAATAAGCGATTCTCACATTTTTCTGCCCAGGAGAAGATAAGTACTTTTTATATCGTTTCTTTTGAAGTGATGTAGATTAATGCCTGGACCCACGAGAAAACATTTGCAGATGTGACCATGAATCGAACCAGATCGAAACAATCAACTGCCGACGGACAAACTTTGTCGAAATGTCGGGCAAACGAAGGATGGCCAGGCCCTGGTTCCCAAGGTTAGAGTATTCCTTATTATACGTCTACTCATATCAGAACTAAACTATTTGATTATATATGGATGTAATTTTAATAGTTACTCTAAGTAATGAGTATTATTGTTTCAATCGTCTCATATTGATCAAACAGTTGTAATAAATTTAAATAATTGACAAAAAAAAAGTATGATAATTAATGCGATTGAATTCTTATCACTGCCCATTAGGGCCGGTAATATGGGTCACGACACGATGACACGACTCGAAAACGACACGAATTTTACGGATTAAGGTTGAGAAAAAAGAAGTTCGGGTCAGAATTGGGTCGACCTGAAATTGACACAAAAAATACGAGTCAATTTCGGGCTGGACCCGCCTAACCCGAACATGACACGAAACTCGTAAAAAACTAAAAAATACATATATTTTTCATTTCATATTTTAAATTTTATTATGAACTTGTGATATCATGATAATTATACTCAAAATCTTATACTATTATTTGCTTAATTTCAATGGATGTTATTGTAATTTAGTGTGTTATGAATTTTAAGTTATTTCTAATATGTAAAAAATTAAATAAAAGTATACAATTTTCGTGTCAATTTCGAGAACACGGGTCAATTTCGTGTCACGGGTCATTTTCGGGTCGTGTCGTGTCAACTCGTAAAGTGGTCGTGTCGTGTTCGTGTTGCGGTTTTTAAAAAATTTCGTGTCACGAGTCATGTTCGGGTTGACTACAAATTTAAAAAAAAATGATCAAAACACGACACGAACACGACACGTGATACGAATTGCCACTCCTACTACCCATCATTAAATTTCTTTATATATTTAATAAGTAACCACCGATAGAAATATAATCATTAAAGACTCATCCACGTATATATTGGTAGATATATATTAGTAGTTTTAATCCGAATTTTTGCCAGCACTTTTATTATAAAAAGTAATATGTGTGATGTTGAGACTTACGCAGACTTTTGTTTCACCAGAAAAACAGATAGACAGACTTTGTTTAGACACTTTTTTGATGGAGTGTGTGTGTGTGTGTGGTGGGGGGTATATCCCCGCAGGCACAGCTACGTCTAGCTCCTTTTCATACTAGGAGCGACCGGAGAGGATAAAATCAACGACACCAGTAGCAACGAGACAAACATATCCTTCACAACAGAATATTTGAGAACATCATTCACAAACATCTTTCCACCTTGTTAACTAATCGTCCCCATAACGAGCCTTCTATAGCACAGAAAGAGTTGCACATACCCCAGCCCCTACTTCGAAAATCAACAAGCAGGCTCCGGTTGCAATAATTTTAAAAAACCAGAAAAAAAAGAGTGTTTCTTGAAACAGTTTATTTTTGTAACTACAATCTACTATCTTTAGCAAGGTAAGAAAGCACCAGATATAATTTATTAATAAAAAGGATGATGGTCTCACTTGAGTTACATTAGAGACTACTCGACCATAATTTAAAGGTTTTCTTGTCATCATAGGCAAACATCTTCCTTATGAACCAAGGCTGCTACTTAAAAGAGTATTTATCTCCCCAATGATGTTAACAGGTCTTCCATCAAACATGGATGAAAGGATACTCTCGCATAGCTTCTTTAACTCCCTTGTTTTTGAAAGAGCTGCTTCCTATAATTTTAAATGCAGTGACAATTTTGTTTCAGAAATCAAAATCGAGAACAATAAAACACCCTAAGAATAGGATTGTTTTTGCCTCTCCAAAAGTAAATACCTTGGTTCCAAAACTAATGGAATTCGACAAGGCAAAAATCAATAACATAATGAAAAAGCCTACCTGCTTTGGCCAGGATGAAGACAACGAATTCTGCAGCTCCATGCGTTTCGTAGCAATATCCTTCAGACCCTCTTTCAACTTCACTTCATGATGCTTCTTTTCCTCCAGTGTGCTGACCAGTCTATCTAAAAATCTGAAATTAAGATTAAAAAACGAGGTGAGTAATGCATTAGAAAAACCAGGAAAAAAGAAACACACACACACACACAAAAGAGCCAAGTAGCATTATACTTCATTACTATTCAAGAATCAAAACAGGGCCTCAAATACGGACTAACACTGTATTTTAGAGAGGACAGACATGATTAAATCTAAAGCATTCGAGAAAACTGCAGAGTAAAACTGACGTCACCTTTTGGAGTTGAGTATCATGATCAAGTCTCGTGTTTTCCTGTCTGTCAGAAAGGAAATAGCCAACGAAACATCGGATAACATGGTCTCAATGGCATCGGGAGCATATTGCTGCAGCGCGAAGGGAGCAACTGCCTGGACTTGATGTTGCAAAGACAAAGTTACTTCACTCTTTAACTCCATCAGCCGCTGATTTAAAAACGATTTGATCTGATAACATAAAGTGAAGACCAAATGTAAACCCAGGAGTGAAAGAGAATATTATAACAGGACAAGAAAAAGTATATAAATGGATAAACCTCATAATAAACATGTACCTCATAAAGGTCGTCAAGAATCTGATTCCTATACTCTGTCTCCAAAAGCTGGCTCCTTTCTTCCTTTGTCCCAGTAGGTTGAGTTAAATTCTCAAGAACATATGTTTGATTTTCGGAACCAATATTTGTCAAACGGACATCGTCAATTACATCAACTTGAGGAGTTTCTACACTTACATCCCAAGCTATATCTGACACAGAAATCTCTGCGAGCAAGCCATCTACTTCTTTATTTGATGGGATTTGATCAGATTCCACTGCTTCATTTGGTAAAGAACTCTGCAAGATCTCACTGGCATTCACTATTTCATATTGGCCCAAACCGTTACCAGCATCCTCAGTTTCTTCTACAGTTCCAATATCCCAATCAATCTGAGAACTGTCAACAGAAATATCCCAATCAATATGATCCTCGTTAACTATGGCGTCTGTGTTTAACTCGTTATATTTTGACTGAACATTCACAGAATCAACAATCTCAGAGGCCAGAGAAACATTCAGAGAAGGAGGATGTTCACGTATATCTCTCAAATGAAGCAACACGGTCGCAGATTTCTGTAGTTATATGCACAAATATCTGGATCAGTTGCAAATAAATTACGTAATTTCGACTACAATCAGCATCTTCAAATAATGAAAATAAAGTAAATTATGATAAAATTCATAAAGAATCTTCTTTCTTACATCGTTTTCAGTATGAACATCTTTAACAATGTTTGAGTAATATTCCATAGCCCTCGACACAGAATCACTTTGTAGCACTTCCAAAATGCTGCCAAAGGTGCTTGGAAGTGATTTTGCAGTCTCTAGAAGTTCAAATCTCACATTTTGTCCCTGCATAAAAAGAAAGTTCCATTTACATGTGAAACATGGCACGGAATCTAAACCAAATCAAATGATAAAAAACAACCAGCTAGAGAGATCCTTAATCGAAACCTGCAACCCAAGCTCTTGGCAAGCCTCTGCATACTTGGTGGCTGACAGAGCTGAATTTCTTTTAATATCAGCTTCCTTGCGCTCCAGCTCTGCTAGTTGGTGTTGAACCTTCTGCACATGTTTTTTCTGGTACGGGCTTCATAAGAAACAGCAGCTAATCAGTATGAATGAAATATTGCAGACACCTATGATTTTTCTTCCTCGCAAACGAAGCGGACAACCGCAATAAGTGCATACTTACATCTCATAATTCACATTCTGAACCATTATCTGAGCAGCCTCACCAAGGTAAATGTAATCCTTCTCGAACGAACGCACAATTGCCTCCCATGCACCCTGCCAAAGAATATACAATTTTAATTGTGCAACAACGTAATTAAAAGAAAAACTGCAGGTATGTGCAGAGGGAGAGATGACTATCTTACAGCAGCACCTGATAGCCGGCCAAATATATTCCGGCTCTCCGGAGTAGACTTCAGAAGTATGTCATATATTTTTTTGGCCTCTATGTAACTGATCCCTGGAAATTATACTCAAGTCAATATCCTATATAACCAACATAAAAACAATGATTAAAGCAGCTCAACAAGTTCCGAAGCATATTTCCTCAAAGTTTCTTCATACAAACTACACTGCACATTTAAACATCCCTCTATTTCCTCAAAGTTTCTTCATACAAACTACACTGCACATTTAAACACCCCTATATTTCCTCAAAGTTTCATCGTAGAAACAACATTGTACATTTAAAAATCCCTATACTTCCTCAATGTTTCTTTATACAAACTACAATTTTCATTTAAAAAATTTCCCGATTCATCTTACAAGCAGCTAATACTGGTTATCATATCGACACTCGACCCAATGAAAGAGTAATCTTTAACACTGTTGTTTGTTCGCCGTGTTTTTTAACCTAAGCTAAGAACAGTGAAGCACAAATTTTAACAAGTTTTTTATGGAAATAATTATTCGGATTAAACTGAAATCAACATTAAAAAAACTTAGTAATAATCCAATTAAAACAAATCAAATGTACATGATCTCGAATAAACTAACCTTCAGAGTCTAAGGTCTGGAAATAGGGATCGATTTCCTTGGGAAGCGAAGCGAATTCCTTGGCGATGTGAGCTCTAACAACGGCCAATCGCTTCCGCCAATCCGCCGGTATTCTCTTCCG
>NW_010367622.1:2847790-2947460 GCF_000414095.1 Morus notabilis
GCCCAACCCCTCCCCCCACCCCGCGGTTTTTCTCTCCCGATCACCCAGCCACTCTTCAATTCGATCACGAACCGAGAAAAATCAAAGGAGAAGTCAAATTTCCAATCCAAACAAACACTAAAAAAATATATAACTTTTATAATTGAAAAAGAGTTGAATCAGGTTCTGTTTCGTTCGAATTTCGAGAATTTTCCTGATTCTGCATGTCTGAAATAAAGATGAGAAAGAAGTGAGAGAAAGAGAAAGGTTTCGTTACCTCCGAGACGAGAAAACGTAATGTCTATGGGGAGGTTGCGAATGTCTTCGGGACTCTGCATTTTCCGGGAATATCTTTCTGCTTTCCGGGAAAACGAAACAAACAGTCTGTCTCTTCTCTGCTCCGACTCTTCCTCGGCTTTCACAGTACTGCCGATTGCGTAGTCAATGCGTAGGCGTAGCAAACCAGGCTTGGGCCTGCATAACGTCCTTCCACTTTGGGCCGAAATTTTAAGGGCCCATTTACCTAGTAGGCCGTGTAAGTAGCCAGGCCCAAGGGTATTTCGGTCATAATGGAAATGCTTATGCTCAGTGCTTAGATGAAAATCCGACTTGGACATAGTTATTAGCAGCTGCTTCTTCTGCTCTTTCAGTCTGTTCCCAAATTCCTCTTTATTTCATCTAAAAGGTATTTTCCTGATTTCTTATGCGATTTTTTGGTTATATTTTATGCATTTATTTTATTTTTTTTGTATGTAAATTTTTCTGGGCTTTAATCTGATGATCAATATTGTTTTTGATTGATGACTTGATCTAGATTCTTTCGTCAAAATTTACTCGGATTATCGCGATTTGGATGCTTTTTCTGTTGCCCTAATTGCAATAGGATGAAGAAATTTGGGGGTTTTGGAATTTGAATTTTTGTCTCTACTGTATCTATTTGTGATATCGACTTTTCGTTTCGAAAATCTCAATGAAAGAGCTAAACTTGATCCTTTTTTTCCCGAGAAAATGCTCATTGTTTTCGACGAAATTAGTTTTCTTTGGAATGGGAAATTTGCGCTTCTAGAAGTTATTACGTGTGAAACCATTGAATGACATTGTCATTGTGTAAGTTGCCTAACCCTAAGAATCCCCAAATCAGTGGAAATGGAAGGTTGAATAGGTTTTCGTTGTTTTATGATTGATGATATTCTTTTGGAATGAATGGATATAGAAAAAGTTGCGATTTCCTTGGATATTTCATGTTAGTATTTGTGATATATATATATATATATATATATATATATATTGGTTTTTGCTTACATTTTGAATTGAAAATACATTCGAAGTGATTTTCTTTGTAACCTTATGCAGTTTGGTTTAGTGCCCAGTTAGTAGAAAGCCATGGTGGACCCCGCAGAGCGTAGATACTTGGAGGATGAGGATACACCGGTTATGAAAACCATCAAAGGTGCAACGATGGGTTTAGTTTCTGGAACCATCTTTGGGACTGTTGTCGCTACTTGGTACGATGTGCCTCGTGTAGAAAGAAGTGTCGCTCTTCCAGGACTCATAAGGACTCTTAAGATGATGGGTAACTATGGCCTAACGTTTGCTGCAATTGGGGGAGTTTACGTTGGTGTTGAGCAGCTCGTGCAGCATTATCGGATGAAGAGGGACTTTATCAATGGAGCGGTTGGTGGTTTTGTTGCAGGATCAACTATTCTAGGTTACAAAGGTGAGGATTTCTTTGGATATCCAATTGTTTGATTCAGGATGTAAAGTGTAGTAACCTACTATCCACTTGGTTTTATCTTTATCCAGAATGTCAATTATTATTATTTTCATGTGTGAATTTCTTTATTCTATAGTTCACAAATTCTTCAAATGAAATCTTTGGGCACTCTTGGCTTGAAAAAGCTAAAGGATTGAGGAGACCATATGTGTGGTGCTAATATAGCGAGATTAGTACTTGTTTCTGCTTGTTAGAAGGAAATATCCTAGGTTTGATGATCTTGTATTTGTTGCCATTACTACTAACTATCCTAGTTTGAAGGTTGTCGGATTTAAATTCTGAGTATCCGTTTCTTGATTAATGTTCGCGTTGTGCTTTGTTATTGAGTGTCTTGCTATATGATAAACTGTATTAACCTTAGAATCAGAGACTAAATTTTTTTTAACCTCTCCTTGTATAAGCAATGGAGCATCCACTATTTTGTTGCTTATGGTTTTTGGTGCTGTGGTAGATATGCAGCACTCAAAATAAAAGTTGTTGTGCTCACGCTTTTATTAACTGTATAATGTTTGACACAAATGGTAATACTAACCACGTAGGTTTACGAAATTCTGAAATCAATTATTTGAATTCTACAGCTATTTTTCTTTATTCTTCCGGTACTTCAATTCAATTCATAGATTTCTCTTATTAGTATATTTCCAATACTAGCCCGAATAGACATGAATTTCTGTCAATGCAAATTTACTAGACCGTCTAGAATCATTTTGTCTTTGTGTAGCTTTGAGCCATAGGGTTTTGTATTCTGGTTGATGTCCGTAAGTCATAACTCGTAAAAGTTTGTAGGCTATCCATTTCATAATTCATAGATGTAAATAATGGACAAACACATTCAATGTGGTATATATACTATTCAAAACTGAACTTTGATTATCGATTGGTCCATTTCACAGGGAGGAGCCTTTCGACTGCAATTTCTGCCGGAGCCGCTTTGGCAGTCACTTCTGCGGTTATTGATGCTGGAGGTCAGACCACAAGAATCGACACCGGCAAGGAGTACTATCCTTACACCACCAAGAAAAGATCCTCAGCTGAGTCATAATCAATTGATGCTGTTATTGACAAAAAAAATATGTTGAGTTAATTGGAGAGAATGAGCTGTGATGTTGAACTAGCTGTATTTTCAGAGATGTAATCATACTCATCCTTCTTTCCATGCTTTTGGAATTAAAGTGTTTAGAGCTTGAATGGATGTTTTGAATAAATTTGATTTGTCATCGCTTCAAAATAATGTCTCAAATAATTGTAAAACTCTCTTTCAGACCTTCATTAGCTTTGAAAGTACTGAGAAACGGAGATCTTAGAAATGAACAAAATAGGAACAATAGATTATAAGAAACTTCATTCCTGGGATGGAACATAATCCAGATTCAACAAACTGGCAATGTTTATTTAGTTCATCGTTACATTCTTAAAGGACCACTAAAACATAAATCAAACTTAAAACACCGCTTGATTTTTTGTATGAATGGCTTGATGAATAAGCGAATCGTGTTATGGCGCAGTCTTAGCAGTCAAATGCACAGATGTGGCAAAATGGAACACCGTTGATTTTCTCCTTGACTTGTGATGCTTGATATGTGATCTAAAAAACAAAACCATCTTGACAGGAAAAAATTGTATAAGAAAACTGAAGCAAAAGTAGCTAATCCATTCTTCTATACGACTTTGAGAATGAATAGCCATGCACAATAGATGAAAACTACAATTATTTCAATCATTCAAAGATTTTTTACTTTTTTAATTTTTTTTTCCCTTAAGACGTAAAGAAAAGATCATTGGACAGAAAAAAAAAAAAAAAAAAAAAAAAAAAGACCAGGAAAGAGGGAGGAAAAAAAAAAAACAATAAAAAAGCGCAGAGAAGAGAGAGATAGACTAAAAACTATGCCAATGTACTCAAAAGACTAGAGACGAGAGAGCTTTGGCTTAACAGGAAAGTGAGGAACCAGAAGTGGTGCTGGGTTTTCATCTTCAACGAATTTGTGCTCCAGAGGCTGCCTCAACATGTCTTCTGTATACCCACATAGACCAAAACGATGCAAACATGAAGAGATTGTTGAAAATAAAGAACCCCACATAATTCTTTTTCTCTCTTTTTGAATCTGATGGCAAAATATTCTACAATGTTGAAGCAAACTTATCTTCCTCACTCCTTTTAAGTATTGGGATAAAAGGGATCAATGTTGAGTCATCTGTAGAGAAGCACTTACTTTTGTTTGACCGATGATGTGATAGGTATGCACCATTTAATGGTTAGTATTCTGAGAAATGTTTTCCTTGCAAAAAGTCTCATTCCTAGCCTCCTAGGTAGGACTTTTAACTTGTCTTGGTCGTTTACTACTTAGTAGAGATGTTTCATTGATAATTTTGTTTGGGCTTCTTCTTTTCCTGTCTCCTTTTTTATTTGTTCTTGAATAATCAAAACAGTTCTAGACAGGATGTCAACTACTTAGGATGCCATATATAATTTTTATTTCAGTATTAATCAAAACCATATTGAATCTTATTTCGTTGCACTCGAATTTTTTCATGAAATGACTTCTAAGAGTTCTGAACAGGGTGTCAATCTAGTTGGGATGTCATGGACAATTTTTATTTCAGTATCAACTAAAATGGTTATTGAATCTTATTCTGTTGTACTCGAATTTTTTCATCAAAATTGTTATCTTGTAAGTATATTGATGTTTAAAATCTTGAAAAATAAAAATAAAATAAAATAAAATAAAAGGACTATATACATCTCTC
The DNA here is from genome assembly GCF_000414095.1 of Morus notabilis. Lineage (NCBI taxonomy): Eukaryota > Viridiplantae > Streptophyta > Magnoliopsida > Rosales > Moraceae > Morus > Morus notabilis. The sequence goes on from NW_010367622.1 coordinate 2,852,289, forward strand.
TTTAAGTATAAACCTTTCATGAACTCCAAAAAGACTTTTTATTATTAGCTCTCACAACTAATAGGCATTGTTTACATTACTCATATATATTTAGAGGTTGCAATCTTGATGTCCAATGTTACTACATACCCTCTTTTTTTTTTTTCTTTCGTGTGTATATATATATATATATATATATTATATCCTTGGCGTTCAAAACTTTACTCCAATTGATCCATAGATCCTTACCCTCTACGCGGATAGGGTAAATCTCGTTCCTTAGCCGTGACCTCAAAAAATTGATAGCACTCAATGGGAATTGAACTTTAGACCTAATGCTTCCTGAAGCACTTGTGATTCACCATTGAGCTAACCCCTTGAGGTTATTACACTCTCTCTTTTAAGATTTGAGATAGAATTATTACAGTTATGTTGACCAAGTAAATAACTATTCCAACAAACCTCTATTATAATTAAATTAACCATGTATTTTACTGATAATGTACAGAAAAATGTAGGAACGAAGAAAGTGTTTCACAACATCACTTATTTTGATTATTTTTCTTCCGTGTTACTACTACATTATTAACCATCACAAATAATTTGTATAATCACTACAAGTAATTATAGAAGCAATACCGTGACGATTAATAAATACTATTATTTTTAGAATAATTTCATATTAGAGTGATTAGTAAAAATCATAATCAACCCGAAGATGAAAAAAAAAAATAGATGTATCTATCCCCCTAAACCTATACTCTTATAAGGTTTTTCTTTTCTTTTTTTTTTTTTTGAAAATTGTGCTTGAACTTTTTTATTTTACGAAAATATATGTTTTGTTTACATGAGTATGAGTCAATCAGTGATTGACTAATGAACCATTGATCCACGATCAATCATGATTGATAGATTTATTATTAATTTATTAATGATTTATCATTAATAAACATGTAATTTGTTGATTAAAATTGATTAATTACTAATTAATTTTAGTTTATTATTAATTAATATTGATTAATAATAAAGAATAATTGAGTTAATCAGTGATAAATTTGAATCAATCAGTGATTGACTGCTGAGTTAATCAATGATTGACCGTTAAGTTAATGAAAACAGTTATTTTTACAATTTTGCAAAACTTCGGCCATTTATAAAAATAATATCCTTCAAAAAAGGCTATTTGTGCTGAAATTCTCTCTTTTTTTTTTTTTTTTTTTTTTTTTGAGAAACCTCACCAAGGAAATTTTATTAAAAGAGAAAGAAAAAGATATACATCAGTAATAGAGAGGTTAAGAATCCAACAAGAAAAAAAAACCCTAAACTTATATCTTGTAAAAGCAGAAGCATACAAACCAAACTCTCTAAAAAAACTTGAGACATTATGCTTACCAAGTGTAACAGCAGAAACTACACCAAAACAAGCCAAACAATCAGCTACACTTTTAACTATCTAACCAGAAATTCCTAAAGAGTTTTGACAACTTACCCCTTAAACTTCTAATTTTGATAAATCTATGCCCCTTCCCCCTTCCTAAACTTATAAAGTTGTTATATTGTGCCACATTTTATCAATTTCTTGGATTTTTATTTGATTTTAGGATTAAAAATTAGAGAATTGAGACACTTATTTTACAATTTAAATTGTGATGTTGGATACTTCTGTCAAACCTACATTATCACCAACACTTTAATACAATCATTGTCAAAATAGAACATATTTTAAAACTTTTAATGTTGCAGGGTAACTTAAAAAAATTAGAAATTCAAGAGGCAAGTTATTATGTCCGGACAAGTTCAAATGTGCAAAATACCCATAATTTAATCGATAGATGATTCACGTGGCACCATCTATCGAAGTATCATCTCCAACGGTCCCCAACAAATCTTGTAGAAGATACCACCCAGGATGCTCTAGAGAAGAAGTGAGAGATTTGAGAAATGTATCCTCTTCTAGTTGCCACGTGGCAGAAACCCATTGACTCTTCCAAATTGCTTGGGCCAATTCATGGCTGGCTTCCCTTAACTATCACAGTGCACTGCTTAGAGAGAGAGAGAGAAAGAGGGAGAGAGAGAGAGAGAGGGAGACTACAACTGCACCTCCAAAATGGCCGGACTTGGCACTTATTGTTGCTCAACTTTCTCTTCCAAAAGGTAAAGAAATCTCTGCTTCAATGATGGGGAAAATCTTTGATCCTGGTTCTGTTTTTTATGAAGATAAATTCAAGATTTTTAAACATTTTCCTAGTGATAAACTTTAGGATTTGAGCTAAACTTTTGCTTAGAATTTTCTAGCTGTAAACTTTATTTCAGTCTAAGTTTGTTACTCAACTATTATGTTATACATGTGGGAATACAAAAAATAAAAATAAAAAAATTATGAATTTGGGGTCTTGTTTTGAGCAGTTTAAGGACATCTCCATTGGAATTCAAGTCTCTCACTCATCGCGGAGGAACCGTCGTGGGAAATCCGATTCGTCGGAGAGGTTTGGCCATTAGAGCAGAAGTGAATTATGTGAGTGCTGAAGAAGCAAAAGAACTTATTGCTGAGGGATACACAGTTCTTGATGTCAGGGATAAATCTCAATTTGATAGAGCACATATCAAGTCATGTTACCATGTCCCTCTTTTCATTGAGAACGAAGACAATGACTTTGGTAATAAAATTAAAAATTGCTATATATTCATCAACAGAAATGTCTCAATTGTTTGCTTGTGTTGAGCATTTGTTATTTTGATTTTGTGCAGGCACAATTGTGAAGAGGACTTTGCACAACAACTTCTCGGGTTTGTTCTTCGGTCTGCCGTTTACTAAGCCTAATCCCGAGTTTGTTCAATCTGTTAAAAGCCAGTTTTCATTGGGAAGTAAGCTCTTGCTTGTGTGTCAGGAAGGATTGAGGTTAGTTTATGTCAAATATTTGAGAATTATTTGTCATTTGACATTCTTTCTTGAGGACTTTGAACCATGTTGTGTTTACACATTGCAGTGAAACAAGTTCTCAAACCAATAACTATTTCATAGTGATTATTCCTAAGAATAGCGAGACAAAAATTTGGGTTACAAAAATATTTGCTAAGCAACATTTTGTCCTTATGTTTGAAGAGAATACAGGAAAATTGAGAAGGATAGGTATATTCGCCGAGTAACTAGAAAGATAGAAATCAAAAGTCATGACATGACAAGCTCATGTAAAAAGATGTTTTCTAGCTAGAAGCAGATATTTCATGAGATAATAAGAAGCATTCGCCCGGTAACCAAAAGATTTCCACATCCGATACACGAAATTGGTAAGAGTACTTGAAGGATAGCTGACAGAGGCATACCGCTATGGCTAGACTAAGATGCAAAACTAGGAGATAATTGCTAATCACAATACTTAACTAAACCCCACCTAACCTAATTGAGGCTCCTCCTTTGCTGGATCGGTAGGATCATACTCAGATCGTAGATTTGACCAAGACCTGCTAACCATAACAAATATTTTGTGGGGTCATTTTCCATTTGACATGAGAATTGGTATCACCTAGATGTTGAATGAATATAAGTTAGTTTTTCCTTATATGTTTATCACTTGAGAAGCAGTCTTCTTTTTTCTTTTTTCGCCTAATCTGGAAGCCATTTGACAAGATACTGTTTCTTTTTAATGTCAAGGTCTACTGCTGCTGCTAATAAGTTGGAGGAAACTGGGTTCCAAAACTTAGCATGCATAGTATCTGGTCTTCAAACTGTCAAACCAGGTTAGAATTAATTAACTTAAACATATTATTCCTAATCTGTCTCATACTTTTTAGTTTAGATTAAGATATGATAAAGTTTGACTTTTGCCCATGTAGGAACACTTGATTCTGTTGGTTCCACTGAGTTGCAAGATGCTGGTAAAGCTGGTTTAATCACTATTCAAGGCAAAATCTCGGCTGTGCTTGGAACTGTACTTGTCTGTAAGTCCTCTTTTTTCCGCTTTTTTTTTTTGGGTGCACTTATATGCACATATCTGACCATTAAAAAACTAATATGATATCAACAAATCTTATTGGTGGAGCCAAATGGCCTTCTCCACCATAAAAAAAATCCATTTTTTTTAAGTTGCTTGAAATGTACTTGTTTGTAAGTCCTGGTTATGGAACAGTTTTGCTTTTAAAATTTGATATGTTTGAAATCTGTCAGTGACATTTGTTTTCCCTTGTTTTATCAAATTTCAGGTGCATATCTATTCATCACATTCTTCCCAGATCAAGCAGAGAAGTTGTTTCAGTTGGCTCCTACAAGCTAGCTCCTATAAGAATACGAAATATCTCTAATCCCTCTGTCAATTGACTGAAGAAATTGCAATTTTTGGACCTCGGCGACATAGATGTATCGGTGAATGTTCATGTCTATAAATAGCCAATTTCTTTGTTCTCAATTTGGCTTTTTAATAGTTAGCAATTTAGCACAGCGCCCTTACTAAACATGAATTAAAGAATAGGAGATAACCTCCGAGGAGGGAAAGCCAAAAAGGAATTTAATTTTAGTTCGAGAATTATATTTCAGCCAAAAAAAAAAAAGAAAAAAAAAGAATAGAATTCCGTCTAGGTGTTTGTTTAGTAGTCTATCAGAAAATCTAAAATAAGAATGAGTGTGGTTACAGCAATACCATTTTGTAGAGAAAATAATTGAATTAAAATGGGATTACTTCTGATAAAGGAATTAAGCCTTATTTTGTATGGACCGGAATTCAATTTCATAGATAAGAAGTAGAAATTAAACATCCAAATTCAAAAGGGAGTTTCTCTAGTAGTTCTTGAAAAAATGAACTGTGGGTAGTCTTTTACTTTTTAACCATCAGATATGTATCAGAATCTGTCTTTTCTGCATACTTTTTTAATTTGATGTGATTTTGACTAGATTCAACGGTCAAAAACTGAGACTACCAGTAGGTGGACTATCAGAGAAACTTCCAATTCAAAATTAGGAACTTAGGGCGCGTTTACGAAACCATAAACAAATCTAATGGAAAGATAATGAGATTGGAAAGGAAAGTAAATAATAGTAATAAGGATTATTAATTCCCTTTCAAGTGCTTACTTGACTATTAGATTGTATAATAGAAAAAAAAACTCAATTTCTTTTCTAGTATTTACTAAACTTGAGAATAGCAACATTATCGTAATCACAAAAAGGTCATTTTATACAATTAAATAATCATCAATGATATAATAATTTATTAAAGGTAAATAAGTAAATTTGACATTCATTCCTTTTAGCAAAAAGTGTGTATCATGGGGTACGAAGATTGACATTCCCCTTCCTCATTCCTTATATTGTATGTGAGTCTAGATCTGTTGTCCTCATTTTCATGTCTTGGTGGCTGTCCCTCCACTACTTATTTGCAATGTGTTGGGACCCGGTAGATTCGGTGCGTATGACATGTCAAGGGTATACACATGCAAGTACCGAATTCGGTGGTGTTGGTGATGACGCAGACGAAACACGCGGCGTTCACAGAGGAGCTTGTACGGTAGGACCTCTAACGAAGAAGAGGGGATCGACTAAGCCCAAAGTACGCCGAAGAAAATGGATTCTAGGGCCCACTTTGTCGCCAAATCGCCAAGACGCCAACGTACACACAGGGAAGGAGTTCTTGTAAAGTCATGGAGATCGCATGGACGAAGTATGGTGGGAGGAGTGATTGAACAGTTGATGGAGATTTGAATCAGGAAGGTGGATAAGGCTACTTAGAGAGGTGCTCGGAGGACAAGCACAAGTTGCCTCTGGAGTGAGAATATGATTCATAAGGTGTGGATAAGGCTATTTGGAGGAGTGCTCCAAGGACAAGCGCAAGTTGCGTCCGGAGCGGATGTATGACTCGATTGGTATGGATAAGGCTGTTTGGGAGAGTTAGTGAATTCTCACTCCGGAGGAACGTAGGTCACTCCGTGAGCAAGTTTTACGGACTTTTAACAAAGGAGGCAAAGCCCACTTCAGAGGAACGCATGTTGCTCCAAGAGTAGACGTCAACAGACAAAGTTTTATGTCTTTCCGGAAGTGTGCTCCAGAGCGGCGGAGTCCGGCCATAGAGGTGGATTTTCGGACTTCCGGAGAAATCTCAGAAACTTCATATATAGCTTGTAGATGAGTTTGGATGGATCAAATGAAGTGTTTGAAGGTTTTTTAGGGTGAGACTTGGGCAGAGTTTCAGAATTCACTCGAAGGTCTTCGAGCTCGAAAAGCACAAGCTTGAAGAACTTACTTGAACTCTTAGAAGAAAAACACTCAGAGTTTTGGTAAGGAAGAGACCTTCTCAGATGGTCAAGTATAAGAATGGTCTTGAGTGTTGTGTCCTTGAAGTGTTGATAGAAGGAGGTATTTATAGGAAAAGTTTGGGAGATTTTGGCGGTTGCTCCGGCGCCGTATAATCACGCCTTGACAAAGGCTTGTATGAACCATTTCCCTTTGGAGCAACTGCATCAGGTGGCTTTCCTCTTTGACAAACAAATTGGTCGAAAATGAGTGTATTTGGAGGCAAAATCTGGAATTCTCGCTGACATTGGACCTTTCTCAGGTCTGGAGATCATGGTGTGTTTGACTAAGTCTGGTGCTCCGTGGACACTTCTATTCTTGGAGGTCTGAACGCAAGACAAACTAGCTCCAGAGCGCTGCTTTCCGTTGTTGACTAAACAGACATCGCTGGAGCACCTGACACATTCAACCTCCATAGAGCACGGGGAGAACCTTCAGATACAGAGGAGTCTCTCGGAGCATGGGAGGTATCTTCGGTCATGGAGGAGTCTCTTAATTGATCTCCGTGGTGGCCTCCACATTTACGTCTTCGGAACTAGCACAAAGACAGACTTCAGCTGGCTTGCTCCGGAGCAAAAATGCTCATGCGCTGACGCCGGAGGGGAAGGTCCTAAAGCTTAAATTTCAGGCTTTTGAGTCTCAAAGGGTAAGGAAATGACTTTTAGGACTCCTAAAGGACAAGGTAAAGGACTTCTAAGGTTAAGTTCTCCATCACTGACTTATTCATTAGCCCATTTATTTTAAAACCCCCCAACAGGGATTCAAAATCGGATTGGATTAAGAAATAAATCAACCCATTTGATTACCCATGGCCCACAAAACCACGGCCCACGCGAGTTCCCTGAGCGTGACTTGAGTCCACAAAGCGAGCCCAACAATGTCACAGGACAGAAAGACAGAATTATTGAGTCTAGATCCTTGTACGGGTCTTTTACAAAAACGATCGTCAACACCCTGTCATCTAAGTTTAAGAATTTAACCATACAAATAGGAACAAAATACTAAAAACATTTGGGCAATTCACAAAGTGTCAAAATTTAACTGAAAAAACAGTCACCGAGACAGGAAAATGGAACAACAGATCTCAATTCATTGTGTGACCCACTCAATCTCCATTATCAATTTTATAAGTAAAACACATTATTAAATAAAAAAGAGAACATTTTTCTTTCCCTTTCCTTTTGATGCGAAGTAAAAGCACCCATGTATTCTCTTTTCTGAGTTTGAATTCCTGATTGAGTAAACAAGCAAATCATGTGCAAAAATTCCTTCGTCTCATGTCAGCTTAGGAATAGGCATCTAAATATGGTGAATGATGATCCCTGGCTGGCCGCTAAAACAGTGGCTGCCTTTCAAGATAACTTGGTTTAGTGCTTCAGCCTTCAGGTCCTCAGGATAAATAAATAAACAAATAGAAACAGATTTGTGCACGATTTTATCTATTATTCAAACGACAAAAACAAAACTTTGCCCGATGAGTCTTATTGGGAGGAAATCAGGGATGAACAAGAGGTCATCCGTACATTACAGCATCAAGCCTCGCTTAACCATATTATGTTTGATATTGCACAATATACTCAATTTTTTATTTTCAATTTTTCGATAAATAAAATATACTACACTACCACAACATAGAAAAGGCCTTATCTCAATCATAATCAGGTTTTTCTTCGTTCATACTAGGACCAAATCCTAACAGCACATAATCGGTTCTCTGTCACCGGAAACAAGTAATTTACTGTTAAAATATCAAATTGGATAAAACCTCGAAAGGTGGAGACAAGAGTTGAAAATCCAGCATTCTAGATCAAAAGGAGGAAATTGGTGAAAAATTTTCACAAGGCTGTGAACCTAGATCAACAAAATATTACTGTAAATTACCTTTTTTTTTCTTCAAAAAAAATATTACAATGAGATTAGGAAATGTACTTCTACTTCCACTCTGTGCAAGTTGCAACACTGCAAATGCTTAAAATGATGTACCACTCTGAAAAAGCGTGAGGTTTATTTCGGCTGCCTGTGGTACCACTTAAATCGAAAAGATCAACATGAAGAGGAATAAAAAGATGAAACCAGAAAACTTCTTCTGTACCATCCTAGTCGTTTAAGCACCTTGCGATTATTAGTCCCCTTGTAGGCAGTAAAGCTGACGGATATTCCCCGAGGCTGAAATCATTTAAAGAGATGTTAAACCACACCGACTTCATCTTGAAAAAATTTGAGAAGAAGAAAAATTCATGCAAAAGAGACGAGTATATTTAGAAGTTGGTAGGGTCTGAACACAACAAGAATGAAAATTCGAAATATTAACAAGTAACATGCACTCTAAAAGAATTTAACAAGCGTCTCTTTGTCGTAGAACAAGGGAAGTAGAACCAAATCTATATATCTTTCACCATAAGTGGTCTATATGATGACCATCTCCTATCATGTCATCAAAAAAGCAAAACAACAGGACTTAAAATACCAGAACTCTCTATGTGGATCACCAGGAGTGTTAAAGAAGATAAAAAATATATATATTTTAACATGAAAAAGAAAACGAGGATCATTACCATATAACCAATCTTTAAAATACACATGTAGCGCACAAGTTAGTTCGCGTTTTCGGTTTTCTTCGAGGGGTGCTTCTCTCAGTAGTTGTTTTACCTCTCCTAAATTCTTTTGCTGCAAGGAAACAATTTAGGTTATCTAACGAGTTTCAACAAAATAGGTTAAACCACAAGCAAAAAGCTTGCCACCATTTGAAGATGCAACCTAACGTGAGTAAAACATTATCTGACTCTGATCAATATATTTTGACGACTTACATTTCTTTTCTGAGATGCCAAATAAGGATCTGGCAAGGGAAACGGGTTGTCTTTTGTGGAACCAGCGGATTCACCAGCAAACCAGTTTGGAATCTGCAAATCAAGGGAATGAGATACAAAAGAACCCCACCCCCCAACCCCCAAAGGTAATAAAAAATAAAAAATAAAAAAGGGACAACAGCGCGGCTATAAATTTAAGAGCATCCCCAACTCAGCCGTCCCCCCATCTTAGCTGCCTCACTAAGAAATAGACTGCAGGTAACTATAAAAAAAAATACCAAAAAATTTGTAAACTGATCTGGGTCTATGCGCGTTGCTGACTCGGCCTGAACATCAGAAATGCCAGCTGGATGAGATAATGAATCGTGTGGATCAACCACTCCAAGGGCCAAAGGTTCATCCCATCTATTGATAGTAGCCTCAATGCCGACTTCAGACATGTGCTCCTCCAACTGAGAGTAATATGTGTTGTATGGTGCGACCTGACAAAAGTTTGGGGTAAAAATAATTGGGTTCATTTTGACCATGACAAATATACTGCTTATAAGACACAGGTATCTTCTTCGAGCTTTCAAATAAAATGATCCCGATTCCAAAATCACAAGCATTGAAACTCAAAATACACGATCAAATATAATGCTAGCAAAGACCATTCATTCGTACAGAGAGAGAGTAAACATTCCATTGAGCACTTACAGGATCCCAATTTCTTTTTTGTACCTTACAAGTAAATTTAAAATAGTGCATCCTAAGGGTCGAACTACAGATTATGATGTTTCAGAAAAAGTTGAAAGATTAGAAACTGCGGAGATGAGCTAGTTCTAAAACATGGAAAGCCTTGTTAAAAGTACATTTTAAGTGAAATGGATAGCAACTTAATGGTCCACCAACATATGAAATCACTGACCTGCAGCTTATGATTATCACCAACCATAAGTGGTCGTTGGTTCACCCCAAGAAAGAACACACACTCCCGGCAGTTAGCAATGCAGACCCGTTTAGATGCCGTAACCACATGAACTCTCTCGCAGTGTTCCACTCTTACAGCCTGTTAAATACAAGAAAATCATAACATACTTCGGGAAATTTTCAAATAGATGACGATAGCATTCACATTTGTTTTGTAAGGACCGCATTCATATTCATCACAGTTAAAAGCTAGACAGTAATCACTTGAGATAGTACAATATATAAGAGAAATCTCCCTTGATAGCAAGGGTTCTAAATGCTTCTGGAAGGCTCAGATACAGAAATCCAATACAAGAGTAATACTGCTACAGAACTCTTAGTTACAATATTGGGACAATTTTGAGTACAATTTTAGGTACCTGATTGATAGGGGTTAGTGGTTTATTACTTAAGAGGGTTAGTTGATTAGAGGGCAATTAGTGAGGGAGGGTGTTGAATCCGTCATTTGTGTGGCCTGGTGCCTTGGGAGGTTAGGGAGACCTCAAAACTTCCCTTCCATCTTGTTACTTTCCCATTTTTAGTCTTGTTAAATCAGTTCAGATTTATGGGTTGCATTTTTTTCATCAGAAAACATTAGAAGAATAAATGCATGCATAAGAACAAACGTCATATTTAATACTTGCGTAAGAAAAATAAGTCACATTTAAATACCTAAAAGAAGACAAATGTAACGTCTTATTGCTATTAAGGATCATGACAAGACAACTTTTGAAAAAAATGGCGAGCTATCTATATGAAGGTTAGCTAAAAACCAATCTAAGCTCTTTTCAGTAGTATTATTCCATTCTCTTGTGATTTTTGCTCAGTTGGCTGACCAAGCTAGTTTTCCTATTAGTAAAAGGAAGAACTCTAGATAAATGGTAAAGTTGCATTTTGTTCAATGACAATATATCATTGTTAATGCTTTTATTAGCTATAAGACGATATTTACAGAAAGTGAAATCTTAAATTTTTTCCCTACAATATTGAATTCTTTATGCATCAGCACTGCAAATATTCTAAAACATTCTCCAAGTTAATTTACTCAGGAACTAGGGAAAAGATAGTCATGAAAATCATGACTTCTATTCTCAGCTGTTACGTGAAGTGGGCTGGCCACCAACACCAGACTCACCAATGGCTTCATTGTGACAGTTAAAAGACAAGTCCTATTCTTTTATTGATGATGTTCCACCCAAAAAATATTCATACAAGGCCTACTATTCTTTTTTTGATGATGCTCCACCCAAAAAATATTCATAGGACAAGTTCCTTAAGGCATTCCAATTCAGTGCTTTCAACTTATGTATTTATATTTGGGAATTTAAAGGGATCAGACACACCAATGCACAAAGCATCAACATATCTGCAATAACTAATCATTGAGAGAAGAAAGAGTCCTTGCATATTACCTTTCCAACAGCTCCAAGAACTATAGTAGCATCAGAGCATCCATAAACTGTGGCGTATCTCAGAGGTGCTAAGATGTAAATAACAGAATCATGGGAGTTTAAAACCTGCAATGGAGAATAACATGTCAAGAGCAAGCTAAAGAGATATCTCTTACATTAAAAGACATAGAACAATATTTTGACTCGAGCCCTAAAAAGAAGGATTATGAGCTTGTCGCAGGTCATACCACATAATCTCACTGGAGGATGAAATTTGGTTCCTGCGTTTTATAATTAGCCCCTTATACCAGCTAAAATAATAGGATAACTCACTTTCTTCAACCTCACATGTGAAGGAACACAAGGCCAACAACTTGGAAAAACTTGGTTCTTTCACCTCTTTCATCATCAAAGAGCTGATTCACTCATCTAATGTCATATTATACAATAAGGGACAGTCCTATTAAATCTTCGTCAATATAACATCTAATATAATAAAATTTGTGGACCTCTTAAATCCAGGTAATATTAGATATTTACCAAGAACCTAAGCTAGCTAAAACTGAATTTTATACGGTGAAGATATGTTATGCAGATTGCAGCATAAATAAAAATAAACATATTATGCTTTAAAAAAAGAAAATTTTATGAAAATAAACCTTTACAGATGAGCCTTTCAAGTCAAACGCTTGCTTTACAAGAGAGGTTTTCGAGATTCCTTCAATAAAACTAGGACTCCGAGCGCTTGTTGAAGCCTTGGTTGAATTTGCACAAGCATCAGTCATGGCAACATCTGGATCTGAGACGTTGGTGGGCCCATTATCTTTTGGAATATTCCTTTCAGAAATGTGCTCCAAGGTGGAAGCTATATTCTGCAGAACCCAGTCATGAACTTGTGCAGCAGGAACAGGAACGGCAGGCATATCAGGATCTGAATTGGCAAAAAATGGAGCAGCCTGGCTCAAGTGGCTTTCCTCCGTTCCCTTGTCACCGAATTGAATCAGAAACCCAAGATGCTCAAACCTCTCCATGGTTAAAACCTTATTAAAAAAATTAAAATAGCATTCAATCGGGAAATTAAGACGCAAAATAAAAGGCCAGGGAAATGGTAACAAGTAATAACATGTCACCAACACCATGTGATATCCGAAAGGAAAAACACACTCCACTACTGAAGATACTGATAAAGCTATTATCGTTACTATCATCTACAGCTGCATCAAAGAGGGTAATCAAGAAAGCTATTATTATCTTCTAATCTATATGAATAAGTTCGTCAAGGCTATAAAACCAGGTTCAGAAATCCATCAAACTAAGAATACAGAGCAGTAATTCTACAAACCAGAGATTCTTCGCCTTCTCCCTCCACAGGTTCTGCTAAAAGAGACAGAATGTTAGCCAAGTGCTTCTGCAGATATGATAGCTGATGAGCCTCTTCATCAGCTTGTGATGGCATAAGCCGACGGCTGTTGCTGCGTACAAGCTGCCATGTTTGAAAAATACCACACAAATTGCTTCATCAAATTCAATCAAATCAAAGGCATAAAAAATATTGGAAAACTTCAACTACATTTTAGAATCCACCAACAACTAATATTTCAACAGTCCAACACAGTCCAATTAATAAAAAATATATATAAAAAAAAAAAAAAAAAACTTAGTTACAGAGTTCCAGTAACGGGTTCCAGATTTCCAAGTTACAAGGCCCACGAAAATATTGCTAAACACATTCTCAGGCACACGACAATGTAAGCTAACCTAAATGAACAGTTTACAATTCAATAATGCATCAAAAATTACCATGACCTCATAATTAACCAAACTGATATCCAAACTTCCAAGTTACAGCACCAATTAACTTATCGATAAGCATATTCACAAACCAACCTATACATAATTTACGTAATTAGCAAAAATAGAATTACTTCCAATTAAAACAATTGACAAAAAAACCAAGTGTTTGCAATTGGTCATAATGGAAATTCCACCACATTACTAAACCAAGAAGCAAATTTTAATCCATTTCAAAAGAATCCGAACCAACATTATACAGTGCCCTACAAATGATGAATTCAAACCAGAAATGATCACCTGCAATGGCGAAAGAGCGGACAAGTAGCCATCGAAAGCCGAAGTAGAGGGCCAGACATCGGCGACGGAAGCCGAGTCCTTGTGCGTCCTCGGCAAAAGCCTCTTGTAGGACTGAATGTAGAGGAAAAGAACCAGATCATGAACATCGGCACCGACATCGTCAATCTCGCTCGGCTTGGCTCGGACGAGCGGGTCCGACTCTGAGTGGAGAATCGACGCGAGCGTGTCGAGAACGAGGCGCGCGTGGTCAATGGAGATCTGGAAGGCGTCGGCGATGGCGGAGGCGCTGATGCGCTGGCCCGTCGACGACTGCTCGACGAGCTTCCGCTTAAGCGGGATTAGGGTTTGGGTCGGGTCGGTGAAGATCAGCTTCGGGATTGGGAGGAGGCCGTGCTCGAACGGTTCTCGCCGGGGGTGCATCAGACTGGTCGGGTCCCTCGCCGGCGTCGGAGATGGAGACGGCGACGGCGACGGCGACGGAGACGTCGTAGATGCCTCGATGGGTTCGCTCATATCTTGTAGAGAGAGAAACTCTTTCGAGCTCCTTTTAGAGAGAGAGAGATTTGTGAGTTACAGATCTTCCAGAAATGAATAATTAGAAGAGAGAGAGAAAGGTGGAAGAGGAAGTACGGTGAGATTTGCTGCGGTCAAGTACAGTATAAACTAGAACGTGGCAATTTTCTATTTGGTATAATGATGTCGAAGCGGAGAGTGTGCAATTAGAGACTGCCATGTTGTCAAAAGTAATAAATAACCATGTGGCTTCACTTGCTGGAATCCGTGGAAATAGTTCATTCTCTTTTTCTTTCTTTTTTTCTTTTCTTTTTCTCTTTCTCTTTTTTGTCGTCTCGGTTTTTTTTTTTTTTTTTTCCAACAAGGTATTTATTGTTCATTTTTCTTTTATTTATCTCGTTCACCCTCTTCTTGTGACACATACCATAGCTTTTATTAATTTCGCTTTCGCTGGTTTCTTTTGAGATTATATTTTCTTTCTGGAATTCTTTTGAGATTATTTGAGAATGTTGGATAGTATTTGAGAGCTCCTTTCAGCATTTGTTATGTAGTGTGAAATTAATCTATCAATGATAAACTTTAGTATTTGAGTATAAAAACTATTTATTAATAAAATTATTTATTATGTTAAATTTAACATATATTATACTTAATACCAAACATTAAATATATCATTAATAAAATTATTTATTATGTTAAATTTGACATATATTATACTTAATACCAAATAATAGTATATATCAAATCTAATATTAAAAATAGCATGTTTGAAAGCAATTTGTTACCCAAATACTAAAATCTGATTGCCACATTAATTTGACACTGCATTATGCTTTAGGATAACATATTGACATTTTGCGGTAGAATATTTGAGGTTGTATTATGGTAGTTACACCTTAGCTTCTTAACCTCTAGTCTTCTACACTGTTCTCCTCGATTTTCTCCTTAACTTTTAAGGGCTGATGGCTTTCTTTCTCGGAAAGGGAGACACTTGAAACTTGACTGAGGTCAGAAAATATCTACATACCTCAAGTAGGGTTGACAATTCAGGTAGCGATACGACGACACAACTCGAAACTCGCACCAAATTAGTGGGTTTGGGTTTATCATAAATAGGTTCAGGTCAAAATCAGGTCGAACCCGCGAAACACGAATAAATAACGTGTCATTTTCAGGTTGATCCGCCAACCCGCAATTGACCCGCGATAACCCGTTTATTAAACGTGTCATATTTTGGTAACATGATTATATAAGCCGTTTGTTACCCGTTTATTACGTAGGTTAAAAATGTTTCAGCATTTATAAGTTCCTACTTCCTAATCTCGCAAGTCGCAGCCGCCCAAGCTCAACATTCCAAAGTCCAACCCTATGTCTCTCGACTCTCCTCTCCTTTGACTTCCACTCTCTCTGAACTCTCTTCTCCACCGCCTGAGCTCTTAGTCCACCGGAGGACCACCGCCTGAGCTCTCAGTCCACCAGAGGACCACCGCTTCTCTTAGTCTAAACCCACCCACCCTCGTCCTCACCTACCCTCGCCGCTTCTTCTTCTTCTTTCCTCTCCGCCTCATTCTCTCTGGACTCTCCACTCTCTCCGTCAAAATCGGCCTTGGGGAGCAGATTCTTTGCTTGGGGAACAGATTCAGCCTTGGAGAGCATATTCTTTGCTTGGGGAACGGATTCGGCCTTCGACAGGTATTTCCCCTGTCCATTTTTTATTTTTATTTTGATGATTTGATTTGAGCTATGGTTTGCTTGGGAAATGAATTCGGCCTTGGAGAGTAATTGGAATATGCTAAATGTGAAATTATGAACTTTTTAACTCTGTTTGGAGTTGATTAGAAACATTGAGCGTGGTCTAACAAAATCAAGGACGAACTTAGCTTCTTTTATTTTGGTTGGTTATTGTGTTGGTGTGAGTTGACTTTTCAGTCCACGTGATTAAAGTGAGTTTGTTTAGGATCATGGATTTGTAATTCAATAAATATCTTACTTTTCATAGACATTGCGGGGAAGTAGTGTTGCAATGGTTTTATGAGCTTTGTTGAACCTTTGTGTTGAAACATTTTACATTGAAAGAATTGCACATGTGATTCTAGTAGGAGTATGTGAGGAAGCGACATGTAAATCGTTGAAAGTTAGTTTTATGGAGAGTCAACTGGTTAGAATGAATCAAGGTTTAGAATTGTTTATCTACTTTAGAGTTAATTCATGCATGTGAACTGTGACTTGATCGTGTTTAGAGTTAATCCATTGGATAGTACCTTTCTTTTTTTTTTGGTGAAGTTTATGTATTTTCTCTGTTTTTCTTTGTGTGTACAATTGACGATCCTTGTTTTTCTTTAGAAGGTACAATTTGTTGATTTTATGCCATTTTTTAGTATTTTTCCTCAACTGAATGGTTTTGCTATTTTGTTCTTTCCTTTATTTTTTTGTTTGTGTAATTAATAGCTTTTATGAGTTTTCTTGTTGGTTTGTTTTACATTGAATCGTGGTCTTAATTACTATCCAATTTAACTGGTGTAATATTTGCGGATGTAAAAAGTGACTGAAGTTGTCTTTCAATTTATGCAGATTGCAAAGATCAGATCTGATCAACCATTTGGGGGTTGAGCTCTTAAAACTTTTCAACTGATATCTTTGAGCAAAGGTTGGAACTTGGTTCCAGACATAAAGATTGAAGAGTTGATCCACACACACAGATTGGCCTTCCCTTCGGGTGGGTTTTCAATGGGGATTTTCAAAGAGTTAGGATTTTTCGGTAATTTTGAGTTTCTTTCTGCTCCTCCACGAGAAGCGGAGGAGGCTTTAGAGCATGAGCCAGAGGCAACAGTAGAGGAGGATTACAGTGATGAAGAGATGGATGTTGATGAGCTTGAGAGGAGGATGTGGAGAGACCACATGCTATTGAGGCGGCTGGAAGAGCAAAATAAGGAGACAAATTAAGGTGGTTTCAAACTTATTTAAATTATGTATATTTTCTATATTGATTTTGAACTGACTTGTATCTATATATATATATATATATATATTTGTTTTCGTGTAGATTTCAATGAAGAGGTGGAGGATCTTACACAAGATATCTTCAACTTTTCATTGAAAGAAGAGGAGCATTTCTCACAGGGATCAACTTCTCCTGAACGTAATAATGTACTTGTAGTCCCCCCACTACAACAAATTATTTAAATGTTTAATTATTAATCATGTATGTTTATTTTCTAATTTATGAGACTTTTATGTGTTTGTTTTTTAATTTGTGAGAGACTTTCATGTGTTTTTTTTTTTTAATTTTGAACTTAGATTATGTAATGTCTCTACATCATGTTAAACAGGTTGCGAAACATGTTCAGAAATAGGTTCTGAAATAGGTTCAAAAATAGGTTAACACGACCTATTAATCACTTGTTTCATAAACGTGTTGGCAGGTAATTAATGGGTTGACACGACACGTTTACGACCAAATTCATAAATGTGTTGGCAGGTAATCAACAGGTTGACATGACACGTTTACGACTTGTTTAATAAACGGGTTAATCGTGTCGTGTCGTGTCAACCTGCTAATAAACAAGTCGTGTTTGAGTTTTGTATTTTGACACGATTAATAAACGAGTCGTGTTCGTGTCAGACCTATTCGTGTCAACTGAGGGGTTCAACACGACACGAACACGACCCGTTAACACGAATTGCCACCCCTAACCTCAAGGGTTTTGTTTATAACAATAGTCTAGTCTGGGTAGCGAATGAATATTACCTTCCTACCCCTTAATTGATCTGTACATGGCGCTATTGTGACCGTGTTTAAAGTTAGTTTTATTTTTATTTTTCACATTTATTGAGAAAAAATAAAAACGGAAGAGAAACAACGTTTAGCATAATTAAAGATAAAAAATAAAAATAAAAATGATTTTTTAATTTAGTGTAAAATAAAGAGAAATGAAAAATGACTTTTAATCGTTTTTCATTTTTTGTTTCCGTTTTTTCCTAGCATAGTGAGAGACATTAATTGATTTTTTCTATATTAAAAACAATCTCTTAATAAAACTACCAAACACATTTTTAAAAATAATTTCTGTCTGAGATTGAAAACATTTTTATTTCTATTTTCATACAAAAAATAAAATTATTTTTAAACGAGTTCCAAACGCACCCTATATATCATCTTTTTATTTGTTGGTTTTCTTCAATTAATTTTTAACATTTGGCAGTCTATTAAAAGTTGATAGTTTGAATATAACATATATTTAACCACATAGTTATTTAATCACATATGAATAAATAACTATTGTGCAGTACTAACTTTGTTTGACAAAATATGAATAAATAACTATTGTGCAGTACTAACTTTGTTTGACAAAATAAATATCGTGTTAAGAATGTTCAATTTAACTATAAATATTTTGAAGCTATGATGGACCAAATTTACCTATATATTTAAAGTTTAAGTAATTAATACTTAATTGATTAATCATTTAATAAAGTAAATATCATTTTTAATTATGGTTCGTGCCACGGTCAAGAATTAAAATTACAATTTAAAAATATATAGATATCTTTGTAAAAAGTTAATGTTTACAAACAAAAGCTTTGTTCGCCAATATAGTTAATTTCTATGTGATGCGACCCTTCACTATAAATATTCATGATTTGAGTTAGATGAACAAATCTGGTTTAACCTCTCCCAACATATTTTTATCCACAAATTTCGTTGAATTTGTTATGAGTATTTTATCTATGAACAAATCATAGTTAATGTTTAAATATCCACAATAGACACAAATCATATTTACTCAAGCTTCCCGAATTAATGCCTAACGAGAATATCATTAATCTTGAATATTGAAGTTATGAATTACATATCTATGATTAAAGTTCCCTACTAAATTAAGCAATATGCTATCAACATATTGAGGTATTGGTCCATCGAATTTCCTCGCTCATTGGTGTATCAAGAAACGTACTACAGGGAACGTGAGTCCGTCCACCACTATGGATTAAGGTTCATCCGCAGTCAACTATTTTTAATGTAATAGTTCTTTATGTTGCATTTGGTATGAAAGTTCAAACCATGGTAGTTTTAGTTTTAGAATATTAACCATGATTCGTGGTTTGAACTTAGGGTCCAAACCATAGTTCTAGAACCGAAATCAGAACCAGAGGTTTAAACCATCCAAAACCAAAGGAGAGTTGGTTTTTATTTTTTGTGGTGGTTCTTATTTAAAACATCACATTAGAGTTTAAACCTTGAACCTGACCATCCAAACTAAACACTGATTTTTAAGAACTATTTTTTACTTTTTCAAACAAACAAAGGTTTAAACCAGAATCATGGTTCCGATTTTAAAATCCTCATACCAAATGTAACCTTAAAAATAAACATATCTTATCAAACAACATATTCCATTGTGGTCATTTATGCTAAATACTATAAAATATGAGTTAAATGATGATTGATTAGTGTAGATGATCTTTTTTTTTAGGATTTATTTCAAAAATTTCCCCCGAATTATAACCTTTGTAACACTTTGTCTCCCGAATTTTAAAAGGTAACATCCGTTCCCTCTTAACTTGTTCTGTCAACAAGTTTTCCCCTTCTATTATAATAAGTGACGGAATTGTCACATGTCGCTTATTTAGTGAGAATAAAAAAGCACAATTACACGTATACATTCCTAATCAGATAATTCTCCCTTTTTATTGAAAAAATTCACCATATTCATTTCCATTTTGCCACCTCCTCTCCTATGATGATGGATGGGATGCTCTCGAGTGGGTGAACTCAAGATCATGGCTTCAAAGCAAAAAAGACTCAAAGGTTTATCCCCCCCCCCCCCCCCCCCCTCTCCCTCTCTCCCACCTTGAAAATTTGAATGCGAAACATGTTGTCTCGCAAATTTGTGAAATGGGTTCTACTTTTGATGGTGATCTATATATCCGTGTTTGAATTATCCAGCTCCAAAGTCGATCCTCAGCTATACATATATACATACTGTTGGAAAATAATGGCATCGAGTGCGCAACAGAATTTTTTAAAAAAATTTAAATCAATGCCAAAGCCAATCAAGAACATGTTCATAATGCTATATAACATAAATACTAAAGATCTAAATCATACCTTTTGAGATTTAGAAAATTGCACGTTTGACAGATTAAAGCATTCCAAACAGCAACCGGAAGAGCCTCAACCAACTGGTCTTCTTTGCTATTCTCGCTTCCACGATCGGAGTGCGGGTGGACACACGTCGTTCAATCTCCTCTTGGTATTCTTGATCTCCTTCCAATCACAAGAGAGCCAAAGAAAAAATTATTCTTGAGAATTAAACAATTTTTCCTCTTAGGAATCTTTTATCAATAGCCTCCAAAAAGTTTCTCAAGTGATCTAATGAGTAATGTGACTTAATATGCTATTTATAGTGTTTAGGAAGTCATACTTCCATAATAATTAGGTTTCCCAAAGTCTTAATCGCATCCAGAGTCAATTTTGCCACGCAGCATGCATTTTACGTTACAACCGGTCGACTGGTGACAGATGTTATAACTCACCGGTCAACCTGTCCTTCACGAACCGGTCAACCTGTGACCGGTCTACCCAACCAATCGACCTGTCTGCACTGACGAAAGTTATTTTCCTAGTTCTTCAACACGAGAAACTTGCATAGAGCCTCAGTTTTGATTCAAGCAACCCAATAGAGAAATTGCCTGATCAAAACAGTCATATAATAGTATTCCCATATTAAACAACTCTTAAAACAATAATTTAACCAATTTATCTAGAATTAATTTATCAATTAATTTATCCGATAAATTACCCATGAATTAACTTTGAACCTCTTTTACGGAAATAACACAAGTTACCAATGTGTAGGAAATACGCCGTATCGTTACAGGAAATTATGTGAGCTAGCAAAGGGACCCGATGGACATATATAAATCAAGCTCCTATAATCACACCGCTAGTTGTAAACCAACAAGTCCGTCTCATGATTATAAAACTCTAGCGATATTCCACTAAAAGCCTAGAGCTGCACTCTCGATTTATATAGCGTATTTACAAAGCTCTGATTAGCTCTAGTCCATGACTCAATACATTAGAATGGCCGAGCGCTCGTATTTTCCAATCCACTGATAATACATAAGAGGATATCATTGACTCTCTATAGGAGCTATGGATTCCACTATCTATGAATAACGAATCTACGCATACACGAGTCATACCCCCAATGTACCGGCAAGCATACCTTTACATAATGTTAGGATGTCTCCCTTTAGTACATCAAAGGATATAAGTCAAGCATACGGGTTCATCATCCATCTCAGGATTAAGATAACAACATATAATTCGTCAAAAGTGAATTGTTTTATTCAAACAGAATTATTAATTAAAACAATTCAACTTTGGTCCGATCCAATATAGATTTCACCATTAGAAACTATATCAATGTCTCCACCCATGGAGTCCCACCTCCGACGACCAAGACAAGCCGTCTCCGTTATGAAGTAGACAATATAACAATCTTAACATGAATAAAGCGCCCAACTTTATTCCTTCGATTGTGGATCATAAGATTTAGACTATCATCTTTAGATTCTTGTCTTCCACATGTTCTTCACATTACATGCATGACCTAAAGATTTAGAATGACAGTCTCAGACTTTCAGTTTACTTACCATACATTCAACTATTATGAACATAAAGAGGACAATACATAGATATATGAAATAAATAAATCTTTATTAATAGTCAAAATGTCTCAAAGAATATTGTTACATTTATTCCTAAGGGCATAAACGCTAACACATGCATATATATAGAGAGAGAGAGAGAGAGAAATGCCTAAAAAGCGACGGAATGAAAAGGGATCTGAGCTAAAACCCATGAAGCATTTGAACTTTAGTAAAAGGTAAAGCTTTTCTTTTGTTATGCAAATCCAGCGGGAAACGATTTGAGAAAATGAGAGAGAGATAGTTTAGTTAGAGAGAGAAAAAGACGAAAATGGTGAATCATCAGCTCCAAAGCTGATGGTGAAAACCATGTAATTATTTGATTAGGAAGGTATAAGCGTAACTACGCTTTCAATTCTTACTAAGTAAGTGACACGTGGTAATTCCGTCATTCATTGTAACAGAAGGATAAAACTTGTTAACTGAACAAAGTTAAGGGGGAATGGATGTTACCTTTTAAAATTCGGAGGGGGGGGGGGGGGGGGGGGGGGGCAAAGTGTTACAAGAATCATAGTTCGGGAGGAATTTTTGAAATTAATCCTTTTTTTTTTTTTACTTAAAATGATACTAAGTTGATTTATTATCTCATAAACATGTCAACAAAATTACTTTTTAGTTTTTTTTCTCATTTTTTGGCATTTTTCAGGAAAAGCCTAATTAGGCTCAGATCGCCTAACCTAACCTGCACGTCATACAATGATATGATTTTTAACTAGCAACCGTAAAGTATCGCACTAAAATTTCGTTCAATTCGCCGATTCGAGGTTTTAATTCGAGTTGAGATGTGACTTTATGTAAGACTTTTTAACTGTAGTAGAAAAAGTTATATATGACTTGTAGCAGAAAAAGTTAGATGCGATTTTTTGTGAGAGCTTTTAACTGTAACAAAATTAGAATTGAAAACTCGAATTAGTGAAATGAACGATGCCTAAAATACTAACAACTTTTAGCTAGTAACGATAAAAGGCATGTTTGGTAACGTGTTCAAAATGATTTTATTTTCAGTACAAAAGTAAAAATAAGATTGTTTTGAGAATTATTCTGGAATAGATTCTGAAATTGCGTTTGGTTGGCTTTTTAAGAAATTATTTTGAGTATAATAAAAAGTGAAATCGTGCTTGGTTATAATTATTAATTAATATATTATAACGTTGTTGATAAATACTAGAAAATGAAACAGAAAAAGAAAAATAACTTTTAATTGTTTTCTAATTCATTTACAAAAATTATTTTCACTATTTTTTTTTTGTTTTCATTGTCGTTTTCAAAACATTTACTAAACCAACACAGTTTATAAATCATTTTCATTTTTTTATCTCATAAAATGTGCAAAAATATTTTCAAAAATAATTTAAAATTAATTCCAAACACACCTAAAATATCACAATAGATATGTCATATGGGTGGTCACTAACGGACTATTGCCGATTGTTAGAATTTATAGTGTAACAAAAGGATACCTCTATGTCGAATAGTAGGATACCTGGGATGTCGAAACTTTTATAGAGTGATGTCTGTCTGTAGTATAAGAAGAAGAAGAAGAAACCCATTATAGACTACTTCATTGCCTTTCATCAATTGGCCCATTATCCTATTCCAAACAGAAAAAAATACGCGATTTTTTACCTATCTTTTTGAAGTAAATAACATAATATTTAAATAGCATTTCCAATTTTACTTGTTAGGGTTTTCTTTCTTTCCTCATCTGTTTCTCTCTCAGACCCCCAAAAGATCTATCTCTATATGCCTCTCTCTTTTCTCTCTCTCTCTCTCTAAACGAACGACGATTCCACCAACGTTTCTCTCTCTCCGGTGACATTTCCTTCGCGATTCCTTTCCCTCTCTCTCTCTCTGTGTTCGCGATTCCGGTCAAGCAACGTCGTCGTTGGGATGTCCTTCGCAATCTCGATTCGTCACGCTCTCCTCTCCGGATCTCGAAGTAGGGCCCGCGATCTCCTTCGCCTTTTCCGTTCGGCGGCGGTCGTGATTGCAGTAGGCTAGGGTTTCAGCCGATCTGCTCTCTCTCTCTCTCTCTGAGAACGGCTCGTTGTCGTCAATCTCTGCGAATCCGACTGTGATCCGACGACGGCAACATCTTTTTGCCTTTTTTCTTTTGTGATTTGTTTGTATGGGTTTGTGATTTTATATACAGGTTCGGCGGCGATGTTGTAGTGGGTGGCCGTCGGTGACCGGCGACGTTCTCGTCGGGAAATTGATCGTCGAGCTTGTAAAGTTCCGACGTCAGATCGACCTCTGTCGCCGTCGTCTCTGACGAAGATCGCCGACGACTGAATTTATGGGTAATACCATATTTAGCGTTGCTGGAGCTAGTCGTCGGAATTTTAAATACCATATTTGAATCGGGTAAATATCGTAAATAATTTACTAATTACAAGATTTAATATGATAAATAGTGTATATATGAAAATACTATAGTAGTTATAATATTTAAATATGATAAATATTATATTTATTAATAAATATTTCACTAAAATTTAAAATTTAAGTTTAAATTTAATAAATATTTCACTTAATTGAATCTTAAATATAGTAAATAACGAGCATGTATTCCGTGCGTTGCTGCGGAATATAATATTTTATTGTATGATAGTTATATTTAAAATGTATTCATATATATATATATTATACAGTATTATATTATATGATAGATATAAAATTTATATAAATATATTTACATATATAGTCTTATTATTTATAATATATATATATATATATACAGATTGTACAAAATAAAATACAATGTTGTTGTGTTTCTTGAGCGTTTTATTTCTTTCAACTGTAAATATAAAAATGAGAAAAATATTTGTAAATATAAGTGTTAAGAAAAATAAAGCAGTATAAAACATTGTTGTTGTTTCAATCCTTATTGATTTTTTAAAAAAAAAGCAAGATAGGAATGTTAAAAAAATAAAAATTAGTGAATATAATTTTTAAAGAAATTGACAAACTTTTATCATACATAGTGTAAATTAAATGATATAGAAAAAAATATATTACTTTGTCCTTATACGTTTTTAAAAATGTTTTGTGCCATTGATTCAGAGTTGATATTGTAAAATATTATTTAGATATGTATTTAAAATAGTAAAAAAAATTTATATTTAACATGTTTTATCTTATGCTTTATCTTTTAATGATTGGCGTATATGGATCAACTGTGGTTGAGTCTGATATCTGTGATGATGGTGTTGGTTGCGGACTGAAATGAAAAAAAAATTGATATGTATTTAAAACAATAAAAAAAAATTTAGACATATATGATATAAATTAATAAATATCTTGTGCTTGATCTTTTTATGATTAGCGTATGTGGATCAATTATGATTGGGTCTAATATCTGTGATGATGGTATTGGTTGAGGACTGAAATGAAAAAAAAATTGATATGTATTTAAAACAATAAAAAAAAAAAACTTTTATCATACATGTGTAAATTAAATGATATAGAAAAAAATATATTACTTTGTCCTTATACGTTTTTAAAAATGTTTTGTTACTTTTGATTCAGAGTTGATATTGTAGAATATTATTTAAATATGTATTTAAAATAGTAAAAAAAAAAATTTATATTTAACATGTTTTATCTTATGCTTTATCTTTTTATGATTGGTGTATGTGGATCAATTGTGGTTGAGTTTGATATCTGTGATGGTGGTGTTGGTTGAGGAATGAAATGAAAAAAAAAATTGATATGTATTTAAAACAATAAAAAAAATTTTAGACATATATGATATAAATTAATAAATATCTTGTGCTTGATCTTTTTATGATTGGCGTATGTGGATCAATTATGGTTGGGTCTGATATCTGTGATGATGGTGTTGGTTGAGGACTGAAATGAAAAAAAAATTTGATATGTATTTAAAACAATAAAAAAATTTAGACATATATAATATAAATTAATAAATCTGTCGTGCCTTTGTGGATCTATTGATGCATAGTCACTGTTCTGTTCTCTCTCTATTTTGTATTGTGTAAAATATAAAATCAAATAAATTAAAATTTGTAAATATTTTCAATCCCTCCATTTACAGCAAGATCCAGATAGCTATATGCAACCAAAGGAAACAAAGGGACCCACATAAGAAGATGGCACTCACTGAGCTTAGGAAAAATACTGGACCCACGTCAGCAGCTAGGAAGGTGAGCAAGAGAAAGAGGGGCAATTAACAGACACATGTGTTGGACCATCTTCAAAACAAATGAAATTAAAACAAAGGACAATATAGTAATTTTACGTTAAAAAAGACATAATGGGAATATAAAAATCATTTGAAGAAATTTGTAGGGGTAAAAGAGGAATGATACTGTTCATTGCATTGTAGCATGAATAGTGAATCCCGTCATCTGTTTCAGTATATGTATAATATGTTTATGAGTAAAAACTTTACTGACTTTGAGTTTTAATATGATAAATATTGTATTTAGGGTGCGTATGGTTGGGGAAATGAAATGGAAAGACTATTCTCTTTAATTTTCTTGTTTAGTTTCATTTTTTAGTTGGAATGAGCTTTTAGTTGGAAAGCCTATTCACTCAATTTGAGTGAATGGGCATTCACTCGGGGGTTGGTGGAATGGGTTGGTGGAATAATATTGCCATTCAGACATTTTTTTTCATTTTCTCCATATTGTTCTCGAGTTTTAATCGAGAAGAGACAAACCTTGGAGCTCCCATCGCCGTCGCGACCATTGGAGCTCCAATCATCGTCGTGACCACTCGAGCTCCCATCGCCGTCGTCACCCGAGACGTTCTTCCGCCAATCGATTCTTGCCTTCTCACTTCCTTTTCTGCCTTCCTCCACTTTGGCTCGTTCGTTTTCATTTCAATCTCGTCCTTGGATTTCAATTTTCTTAGATCCGGTTGTAGCTTCACCGGTGCCTCTATTTCTGACAAGGTCAGGTCGCGGTTGATTTCGGCAAGGTCAGGCTCCATTCTTTGATCTCGGTTGAATTTTTTTCATTTTTTCGAGTGTTTCTTAGATTTGTTGCTTTTTTGGATTTGTTGCTTTTTTGGATTTGTTGCTTTGCTCATTGAAAACCCGTGTGATGATCGAGCTGTGCGGATGATTTGCTTTGCTCATTGAATCTGTTTTTTGTTGAACTAACGTGCTCATTGGATCTGTTTGGTTGGCTCATTCGTTTTTGTTTCAATCTCGTCATCGGATTTCGATTTTCTTAGATCCGGTTGTAGCTTCACCGGCGCCTCTATTCCTGGCAAGGTCAGGTCGCGGTTGATTCCGGCAAGGTCAGGCTCCATTCTTTGATCTCGGTTGAATTTTTTTCGTTTTTTTCGAGTGTCTTTTGTATGGATCTGTTTCTTGAATTTATTGCTTTGCTCATTGAAAACCCATGTGATGATCTCGAGGATTTGAAGTTTGAAACTTATTTCCTTCGAACAAGTGTAGAATACTGAGTGCGGTGAGAATTTTTGTGTACCCATTTGTAATTTTGGCTATGATTCTATCATTTGTGATTTTGGCTGTGATTCTGTCATTTGTGATTTTAGCTGTGATTCTTGTCCACGAGCAATCACCTGGTAAATATAAGAATCAAGTCATAAGAAAAGTAACACTTTGGAACAAGCATGTAGCAGCATAATACCATATGAAACACAACAATTTCTAGCATAATACCATGGAACCCTGTTGAAGATTTCCTCAGCAAATGCACGTGTTGCACTTGATGATGATACTTCAAACTCCTCGAGCTCACTACATCAGCTGGTGATGTTGCTTGTTTAGCTACAATAAAACAAAAATCATCATATTTGTTAGTTAAAATACATAGTACATAAAAAAAATTTAAAAAAAAACAATTTGCAGTATGAGGTTAAAGCAACTTACATAGCTTGATGACATACAGAACAAGCATGGATTGAGAATATCCTAAGAGTGACATTAGCTTATCTGAAACCCATGTTTTCAGATTTCCATCACTTGCCATATTCACTGCCAAAAAAAAAAGTTTAGGTTATTCCATTTGTATACTTTCTTAACTTTGGAAACGGTGTCAACCTCCGTTGAAGTGTGCCATCCTTTTGGCTAGTGCATACTAATTTGGTTCTTTCATGGTTTGACTAGTGCATACTTTTATGCTCAGTTTTTTAGACAATGGAGTTGAAATGGACTAATTTTGGTTGTTTTATTGTAGGATAATGGCTCACTGAGAAAGAAGAATATAGTTGCTTTGCTTTTACATTGGTTGAATATTATGCATGTAGTGCAATGGTTCTTTCAATTGATGGAAAGAGTGGTGATGGAAGATATAGAATCAAACTTTGTAAAGAGACAACTTTATGTGCTTGATGTGTTTGTTCATAGGCAATATGTTCATCAACTAGCTTACGCAAGTGATGTCATATGCAGAGATCAATTAAGGATGAATAGAAATGTCTTCACTAATTTGTGCACATTGCTAGAAACTAGGGGTGGGTTGAAAGCGTCTAAGTATTTGCAAGTAGATGAGCAAGTCGCTATGTTTTCACATATCATTACTCACCATGAGAAAAATAGAGATAAAATTCCATTTTATGAGATCTGGACAAACGGTTAGTAAGTACTTTCACAATGTCTTGCATTCAATCATTCGACTTCATGGAGTGTTATTCGTTTGACCCGAGCCGGTTGCAGATAACTCAACTGATGAGAGGTAGAAATGGTTTAAGGTACGTATCTATTTTTGTGTTATGTTTAAAATGGGCAGCACCCATGGTGTAATTAGTAATTATATCTTTTATTTATTATAGAATTGCCTAGGTACACTAGATGGAACCTATATTAGGGTGAGTGCGCCTGTGATAGGGACTCAAACATCGTAATCGACATAGAGCTGTAGCAACAAATGTCTTAGGAGTATGCACACGAGATATGGAATTTATATATGTGTTGCCTGGATGGGAAGGATCTGCAGCTGATGGTAGAGTATTACGCGATGCTCTATGTAGAGAAAATAGTTTACGTGTTCTAAATGTTAAGTTTGTTTGTTACTAGTAAAGTAGTTTACTCGTTCTTTGTTACATCGTTCGTTGTTACATTTACAAAATGTTAAATCTATATTTATCAATTTTTTTTAATAGGATGTTACTATCTTGTTGATGCTGGATACACAATTGTAATGGATTCATTGTTCCATTTCGTGGCCAACGGTACCATCTAAAGGAATGGGAAGTTGGAACACAACCTAGGAATTCAAAAGAGTATTTTAATATGAAACATTCACATGCTAGGAATGTGATTGAGAGATGTTTTGGTGTACTTAAGAGTCGTTGGGCGATTCTTTATAGTCCATCATTCTTTCCAATCAAAGCTCAAAATCGCATTATCTTGGCATGTTGTTTGTTACATAATTTTATTAGGTGCAAAATGCCTAATGACATTCCAGATCTAATATTAGAAGATGAGTGTGAGAATGACGAACAAGATGAAGAAGTATAAGATTATGATGATTTGATAACAGCCGTTAAGCCTTCAGAAGAGTGGACTGGGTGGAGGAATACGAGAGCACAAGATATGTTTAATAACTGGAGGCATCGTAAGAATGCAAGACAATTGTCTATGTGTTTTTTCCTTAGAAATTGTACTGGAACTTGTATTGGGACAAATTTATGTTGTTTGCATGTTTTATTTGGCACATTCGAATAATATGCGTTGCTTTGAATTGTTTTCATCTATAGTATTTGCAAGTTACTAATTATATATCATAGAGGATGTTGATTATTGATTGTATACATGTTTGTTCTTTATTATTGTTAGAATGAATACTTCCAAATCTAGAGGTCTATGTCAAAATAAAAGGTTTTGGAATGAAGATGAGGATAAATTCTTAATTGAAGCTTTAATAGAGTTACATAACGAGTGAACATATAAAGTGGAAGGTAATTTTTAGGCTGAAAATCTGCACGCTCTTGAGAAAAAGTTACATAGTAGGTTGTCAGGATGTGACTTACTAGTTAGGCCACACATAGAGTTAAGAATAAAAACTTTGAAGACTCATTTACAAATTGTGCATGAAATGCTAATTGGGCCTAACTATAGTGGTTTCGGATGGGATCCAGATAAGAAAACGGTTACAACTGAGAAGCCGGTGTGAGAAACATATCTCAAGGTACTTATAATATAATTCAATAATATGGTTGATAGTAATAGAAGTTGTTCATTTAGTTTAATCTTGTTTGTATTAAATTTAGAGTCACAAGGATGCATTATTGTTTATGACTAAGGTTTTTCCTTACTATGATAACTTGTGTATGATTTTCGGCAAAGATCGTGCAACTGGTAAGGGTGCCGAGGCTGTTGCTGAAGTAGTTGAGGAACTTGAAAAGGAAGCAGCTGACGACATTAATATTGACGATGACTGTTTCAATAGCATTCACAATACGACTTATGTGGATGAAGCACAATCAATGTCTTTCACACAAGCATCGACTGTTCCTCAAATTCAAGCTCAATCTCAAGGTTCGTCTAAAAAAAAGGAAAAGTATAAACAATGTAGAGGCTTATGAAGCCATTGAAAAATCATCTAGTTTACTTGCTGGTGTTATTGAAAAGGTAAGTGAACGTTTAAGTCGGGCTATCGGTGAAGACATGATGGAAAAAAATAGCCGAATTAGAGATGAGCTACAAATGACCAAAACCATTAACACAATGGAACGACATAAGGTAGTTCGGATGATGTAAAAGATGATGCTAAAGTTTCATACTTTTTTAGTATCCCTGATGATGAAAGAGATGAGTGGGCTAGAGCTTTTCTTGCTGGTGATATTTAGGAGTGGTTGTTTAGTTTCAGTGGAAAAGTATAGCCGGATTATCTTTTGATATTGTAATGTATGTACTATGCATTTTTCTTTTGATATTGTAACTAATTAGGATTATGCTTCACTTTGTTAAATTGTATTAACTGGAAACTTGTTTGACTTGGCAGATGATGGATGTTGTATATAGGTAAATCTATTAGTTTTGGTGTATGACTATATTTTGAGATTATATATGTAGTTGAATGATATATTATGTCATTTTTATTATTGACAGAGATTAAAGTGATCATTTTACTCGATACATATCATGGTAGATACTAAAAGTGATCATATTTGAGCCTGTGATAATTTATTATTACATAAAAATATCAAATATTATTTTTTTAATTGAAATATAATTTTTAAATTTTATCCTTAAAATAAAAAGTTTTTTTCAATAATTAAATTATTTTTTTACTATTTTAATTAATTAAATATTAAATTATTTATGATTATTAATCAAGGGTATTTTTGTCAAAATATAGTTTACTTCCATTCCATTCCATTGTCAACCAAACAACATAATCTTCATTCAGGTATTGATTTCATAATTCCAACCAAACTAAAGAATCAGTTTATTATTCCAGCACATTCTAATTTCATTCCCTTACCATTCCTATTATCATTCTGACACTGCAACTAAATGCACCCTTACAGTAAAGACTTTATTGAATTTAATTATCAATTTAATAAATAGATTTTAATTATAGTGTATTTATAGTTTTAATTACCATGAAGATGATGTTGTCTTTATGTGTCCATAACTATCGCACCACCAATTGGCTCCTGCCTGTTTTAGTTGTCGATAGCATCTAGGGCAGGAGTTGTAGTATCAACCTTAATTTGCTAAAAATTTAGTTATGGTGGCCTTTACTGTGAATTTAGTGCCTAAATACATGTGGAAAGATTTTTAGCTTAAATAGTGTAATTAAAGGAAAAGAAATAGATGGAATATTATGATACTAACCTGGTTGTTTTTCTAATCCAATGTCTTTAGTTCATCAATTGTTCTCCTATTTAGTGTTTTTTGCTCTTCAATAGATTGTATTAGTACTGTTGATGCTGTTGAGAAGTCAATTTCTTGAGGTTGCTGAGAGAATCTATATATACAAAATTGATTATTATTATGAAAAAATTTGCATAAAGTTTGGGAATTTTTTTCTTACCTTGTTTTTAATGTTTTTGTTTCCGGTATGTCTGGATCAAAAAAGAAGATTGTTGCTGCAGTACTTAATACATATGCATTGCCTAAAACATAAACAATAAATTGGTTAATATTTTGGTGTATTAGATGTAAATATTTTATTTTTACTTGTCATTATTCTTATAAGTTGTTAAAAAAATACCTAGAAATTATTTCACCAACATTGCTGTAAAAACTGCAACAACTGGTCCTTTCATTGATTTAATGAAATTTTCGTCAAATTGATCCGCTTTATGTCCCCATAATATGACTTGAAGCTGTTCGTTCTTGTGAGAAAAAAAAAGGTAAAATAAAAAAGTTAGAATAAAGAGTTTTAAATGATGTAAAAGTTGTATACTTTTATTAAATATAAATTTTTTTATATGATTGTGGTAATGATTATGAAAGGTTAATTTACCTTATATTTTGTATCATTATGGTCCGTCGAGATGTTTGTCTACCGTTGATATTTGTTTGTACAATTGTTTGCACTCTTGTAAGAACACCAATGACATCTGTTGGAAAGTAAATAGTAAGTGTTAAAGATGTTGATTAATAGATTGACGATGTATTATTTTTTTGAAAAAGTAATTTATCTTATGTTGAATTCTATCCTGAAGCTGATCGAATTCGATGAAGTAAAATTTATGAAATGGAATAGGTGGTGCTTCTTCTATAATTGAGATGAAGGCTGTTGCACAGGCAAGCTGTAGCATTGCAACATGTGGCACAACTTTGTATGTTGGTTTATTCTAAGTGATGAAGAAGTTGCTAATATCATATATATTGCCTAATTGAATTTTTTTGGTAAATAGTGTTTGAGTCTCGTGCCTAAATTAATCCTTGAATTACTTCATGCTGCAAATATGAAAGGTAATATTGTTATTAAATTTATAATATTTGGCATTAAATGAAAAATAATAGGATATTGTATTTGTTAAAAAGCATTACCTCTTCGTCGACTAAAACACAATCAAGACTGGTCAAACGTTCAATGCTCAGATCATTATTTGCCCATAAACTGCAGATGTGGCCCTAATAGTCTCATAAACTTCATTTGGTTTTAGGGCTCGAATTAATGTCGTCATTTTGGTTAACTGTTGGCAAAAAAAGGTAATTGTTTTAGTGTATAAAAATAGGAACTTTTATTCGACATGTTTTTGATACATGAATAGTAAGCAATTTTGATTATAAAAAAAGATTATGAATCTAATATTTAATTTATTATAATATTTGTATTTTTATATGGTATTTTATTTCTTCATTTGATATTATGTATAATTTCTTTGTAAACAATATTTTTTATATAATTTGGATATTTATTAATTGAATTATGAATTAGTATGTGCAATCCTTTTGGAGTTGTAGCTCTTGATAAAGCGACATATAGTTATCCGTGGGTAAAAATTTCACTATCTAGATATAATCCTATTTTATTCAAAGATTGTCCTTGGTTTTATTTATTGTCATTGCATAGCAAATTTTAATAGGAAATTGTCATCTTTTTATTGTACATGGCCATTTAGATTCATGTACAATCATTTCTATTCTTGAGATATAGACTTTTTCATTAACATTGCTTGAGTTTATGATTTGTCATTCTATAATTTTATTTGTTGATTGTGTAATAATAAGTCTTGTTCCATTACATAATCCAATTGATTGATTTCGTAATAACATTATAGGTGTTCTTACTTTAGGTTTTAATTCATGTGGTGGTATTCCATTAAAGTTAAGAGTGTGCAAAAATTCTTGAGGATATAAAAGATTAAGTTCGTCTATGTTTTCTGATAAGGATACAATAGTGTTGTAGCTATAATAAGATTTTTCTTCTCCAGGAATTAAGGATAATATGTAATTATTAATTTCGTTAGTTGTTTTATTTTTTGGTGTTATGATTGCTCGTTCTTTTAAGTATTCAATATTGCTAAAGTATTTAAATTATTATATATTGAAGTTGAAATTTTTTCAATTGGATTTGAATCATAATGTAGTACGTATTTTTCTGGTATTTTTACCCATGTAGTGTCTTCATTTTCTAAATCTTTTATTCCTTCAGTACCATTTCCAACATTTAATATCCATTTCGAAAATGTTGCAATTTCCTTTGTTTCTTGTATTGTACGATTGCATTGATTTAATCTCGTGTTTATGTTAACTTTAAAATTTTAAAATGTGGCCATAAATAAGAGTTATTTATAGTTGCATTTATTATATCTTCTTTTATTCCCGTAGGAATAACTGGTAAAATTTGTCAGAATTCACCTCCTAAGACAATTGTCATACCACCAAATGGTTTTTTAAAGTTAT
Source organism: Morus notabilis (assembly GCF_000414095.1). NCBI lineage: Eukaryota > Viridiplantae > Streptophyta > Magnoliopsida > Rosales > Moraceae > Morus > Morus notabilis. Next base: position 2,886,321 of record NW_010367622.1, read on the forward strand.
TTTTTAAATTTTGAACTGTTTTATCTAATGCTTCAAAATAATATTTATTAGTCATATGTGCTTCATCCCATAAAATAAGTGATGTTTTATCAATTAATTTTACCAATTGAGTTCTTTTTTTAATATGACAGGTAGAAAATTTATCTATTGAAAGTGGTATTCAAAATCTAGAATGTGCAGTTCTTCCTTTAGGCAGTAGTAGTGATGCTATTCCGGAAGATGCAACAGCCAAAATTATTTCATTATTTGATCTAATTTTTGTGATTATTGCGTTCCATAAATATGTTTTTCCAATTCCGCCATGACTATAGATGAAAACGAGATTATTTTTTTTTCTCATGTAGTGATTGTAAAATTTGTTGATAAATAAATTGTTGTTCATTATTTAAATTATTTACGAATCTAGTATTTTCTTCTTTTAGTTTATGTATGTCGTAATTAAGTTCTTCTCTTAAAATTTTATTATATAAATCATCCATTAATGATCTAGTTGGAATACGTAAATTAAAATGTGTTAAGGTTGATAAATTTGAATTTAATAATTTTTCTAGTTCATATAGTACAAAATTGTATAATTCTGTTTCAAGTACTTAAAAATTTGAGTTATTAAATAAAGTTTAATTTGGGTTATTTACATTGCAAAATAATAAAATTATGAAGCATAATTATCGTAGCTAACTTGCTGTTGACTAAAATGAAGCGTCTAGTATAGATTCATCCCATTCTCGATCATCTCCTAATAAGCCTAGTGCATAGCATACTGCTTGATTTGTTGGTTATGTTATGTCATTAACTTTCGAAGAGCTTCGTAACTTGTTGTGCATTTTTTATGCTTTAATAATAATTTAAGATAGTATAGTTCTCCAGAGCTTGGATGGATATGAAAAGTTCGTCCAATTATATGTCCCATTTGTATTGGAGACCAATACTTATATTTACTATTCCAAACGTATCTAATTAGAATTCTATGTAAGTTAGTTCTCTTGCGTTAATATCATATTTGTTTGTTTCTAACCATTTAGTAAGAGTTGTTCTCTCAATACCTGGTTGTTTTATTATGTTATTTAGACGTTGATTTGAATGGAATGTTATATTTTGCATTCTTGGCAAATGTATTGATAGTCTTTGAACAACTGGATTTCTATGATGTATTAAAAATTTAAACAGTCACCACATTACTTCATATGGTGTTATGTATCTCCAATTAATATAGTTTTTTATTTCATTTATTTCTTGATAAGTGGTTTCTCCAGTTTTTTCTGTATGTATATTATCTTTTATGATTGCTCTTATTCTATTTGGTCCTTTTGTTAAATATTTAAATAAATATTTTTATAAGCATAGATTGTGAAAAACTTCTACATTTATATGAGCATGAAATTTTAAGCATAAATTTTTATTGTGGGGAACTACATATCTATTGTCTAATTTGATGCATTCTTTTTCGACATAAGAGGACGTGTTTCTTCGTTTATAGTTAACAAATCCATTTTCATCAATTGTTGAATTTTTTAGGAAATTTTTTTGAACATTCTGAATTTTTCATACATGGAGAATTTAGCTTAGCTATGCCACATGGGCCATGCATCATAAATTCAACTACAACATTATATTCTAGTGGATTATTATGAGGATCAAGTATTTCTACAGAAAAAAATATGTCTATTTGTGACGGCTCACGTAGCTTGTCATCGTGGTGGAGCCAGAAGAGGAAATGAGAATGTGGTAGTCCTCGTGTTTGAAATTCGACAACATATAAATCTGTAAGATTGAAAAATATTTTATTTTAATTTTTTTGTAGTGTTAGAAAAATGAAATGTTTTTTTCTCTTATCGAGAAACTAAAAAAAGTCTAAGAGAAGAAATCTAACCTGCTATAACTGTTCCAAATATTTTTTTCATTTTTAATGATGGATAAAACATTATCTAATTTCATTTTAAAAATTCTAGTGATAATATCTGGTATATCTTCAGTTTTTTTATCCAGGTATTTTTGCTAGGGCTCTAGTAATTTCAGGTCATTTTGGATTACATGTAAATGTTATGAATAAAGCTGGGTTTCCATAGCGATTGCAAATTGCCATTGCATCTTGATAGTTTTAGATCATATATCTAGGGCTTCGAGTATGGCTTGAAGGAATGATAATTCTTTTTCCTATTGCTTGTTCATTTCCATAGCGTCTGCAAATTGCCATTGCATCTTGATAGTTTTCGATCATATATCTAGGGCTTCTAGTATGGCTTGAAGGAAGGATAATTCTTTTTCCTGTTGCTTGTGCATTTGTATCTCCTCTTGTAATAGCATCTTGAATTCCTTGATAAATCTCGGTTCGCAATTTTTTTTGATTTTTTCTAATATAATCTAATCGACCATCTTCTACAGAAGCATATGCATCAACTACATATTGTTGAAATAATCTGTCTCCTCGAAAAAGTGTATTTCCTAGGATTCTATGGTTTTGTAATTGGTGGCAATAGAATTCTCACATAGAGATTCTTTTTCTTATATATCTATTGCTTAAGTTATTTATATTATATTTTAAATTTGTTGTGCAACCATCTTCTCTATATGGAAATAATAAAAGATATTGAAGGGCCATATAACATAGATGTAATTTTGTATTTCTTTGTAAAGTATCTGTATGTCTTGGATAATAATGTCTCTTCCTTGTTCATATTCGCCAATATCTCTAACTATTAAGCCTTCTATATCATTCGATGTGAGTAGGTCATATTGATTACTATATGTATTTATTTAGTTTATAAGCCTTAGTTTCATAGATGGTATCTCATCTTGTTGATATCTATCCCTTATCATTCGAAAAAGTTTAACTAATTTATTTGTTTTGTCAAACATTTTGATTATATTTTCAACTATAAATTGTATTATGTTTTTGGATTCATTGTCAAATGAGAATGATGCTATCTGATTTCAGGCTTCATTTTCTGTGTCATATATATAGAGTTGTGCAAATTTTAGAGGATTATTATTAATTGGTAGTAGAGATCCCATAAGATGATGTACTTGTCCACGTATTTTGAAAATGTTTGGGCCATTTGGGTTCTTTGTACTTGTGTCTATATTAGCTCCAAATGATGTAAATGCGAACATAGAGTTATATGTTAGAATATTTCTTCAGAAATGTGTGCTAATTAATCCTGCATGGTAATCAAGTAGTGTATCGAGTGTTTGAGGGGTAATTTATTTTTCCATCTTTGCAGTAAAGATTATATTTAGGAACAGTACTACTGTTGATTTGTTCGTTAAGCCAAAAGAAAGCGCCGCAATGTTGACAAATGTAGGAATAGTCTCCGAGATCGATATAGAGATTAGTGATGCCTATAAGAAAAGTTAAAAGAAGATAAAGACAATACATAAAAAATTAGTATTGTCATTGTATAAAAAAAATTTCTAATTTTTAAGAGAGAATAGTTAAGATGGATGAGAGAATTACATTCTCTATTGTGATTTTCATATGTTGATGGCATGAATAATTTAAGAATCTCATCTTGAGACTATGTAAGTTGTAGTGTTGTATCCAGATTAGATTCAAAAGCTCTTGCCCGCAAGGGTCTGATATTCTGATTTATTTCATTTGGCCGTTGTCTGTTCACAATAGAAAATTTTTGTTTCATCTGAGAGATGATACAGCACATATGTTTGTTTCACTGTGGCATTTCTTGTTGAGTTTTTCTCTTGTCCCTTTGTTTCTAGGATACAAAATTAGTTTGGTTAGAAAAGAGAATAAAATATGTTTATCTAAATAATTTATTATGGTAAAATCAATTGTAAGAGATTAAGAATATAATTTTTCATAACAATATTTTTCATGTCTTATGATTTTAATTATGATTTATTGAAGGGAAAATAATATAGTAATATCAACAATATTAAAATGATAACATTGACAACGCTAACAATGCTAATAGAGTAGAAGTAATATATTGATTGAATTGATAAATAAATTACATATGAAGAAATAAATTCATATCTATATTTGTATCCTTTCCAAATAAATGAGACAATATAAACATATTTACAAGGATAGAGAATAATAAATTTACAACATTGAGTATTATTCAGTGGAGATCAAATTAATCAAATATTAATACCAAATAAGCTAAATTTATGGGTAAACAGTAAATAAACAAATGAATCTATATGAGTGATTGATTATCTTCAATCTCTTTCGTTACAGGTGAGGAAAAAAGTTAAGTCCTGTTATAACAAATGCTAACCACATAGGGTTTGGAAAAAAAATAAAAAGGTTAAGAAAGTGTTAAGATAATAATAAATGAATAATTAAGTTGTGAAAAGAGAAAAATGATTATACATAAGTATGGAAAAATTTTGGTATATTGTAATTGTGGCTCAGATATATAATAGTAATTTGAATAATATGTAATGAGCAAGTTGGTTATAATGGAATGCAAACGAAGGGAAAATGAAAGGACAACGTAGTGTGCAATGTAATGAGCAAAGGTAGCTAGATTTAAGAGAAATAAAGTAATAAAAGATCATGAGCAAAACAGTATAATGAAATGAGAGAAGATAAAAGATGAAAAAGGTATTAATTTACTTTGTAATGAGCAAAGGCAACCAATCTGAAAGAAGATAAAAGATGGAAAAGGTATTAATTTACTTTGTAATGAGCAAAGGCAACCAATCTGAAGGTTCAATGCTTAACTTTTGTTGTAATAAACGAAGGCAATCAAGTTTAAAATAGGTGAAGCAGCAGAGGACAATGAAAAAGAGAGTGGAATTAAATTTGAATACATGAAAGATGTAAGAAATAACAATGAGATTAGATGATATCAAAGATTGAAGAAGCTTGTATTTAGGACAAAATGTAAAAAGTGTAAAAGGGTTGTGGTCAGGAGTAGAAAACATGGAAAGTAGTTGAAGTGAAATGTCAAGTTATTCAAAATATTAGTTGATTAAGTAATAAGAGAGGAAAAAGGAATAATAAGTCAAATTTAAAGCTGTTCAAAGATTGTTAAGTAGATGAAAATGATTTAAGTGAAGAAAAAAGAGTAAAAAGAAATAAGGGAATACAATATTAGGAAAAAGTACACATTGTCAGAATATAAGAGAGTAAAAAAATTTAAAAGCGTATGTAGAACAAAGAAAAAGGAAACGCTTGGGGAAAAAAGAAGAGAAAAAGGATGGAAAAGAAAGACAATAAGTTGCATAAGTAAAACTAAGGAAATAAATTGGATTAAAAAGCATCAAAGAGAAATATATTGAAACAATAAAGAGACATAAGAACTGGAATGAGTAAAAAAATATATATATAATGATATGAGTAATTTTTAGATAAAATATAACATTGAAAATATAAAAAGTAATTATAATCATTATCGCCACATAAAAATGGAGTGGAGAAGGGTATACAAAAAGGAGCATAACAGTGAAATCAACCTATGAGATTCAAAAAGGCCAAGCAAGTTCTACAATGGAGTCAAAAACATATGAAATAATAAAGTCAATATATGAGAAATAAAGAAACTAAATTCTTATATTGCCTGAAGGAACAAAAGAGAAAAAGGAAAACTAAACAAGTTGTATAGCAGAAAAGGGAAAAAAAAAACATAAAACCAATACTCCATTACATGGATAAGAGTAATATGGGTCTGTATGGAGAGTATGTTTTAGTTTTTTTAAAGTAGAGATATACGGTTAATGGTAATAATTATTAGTAATTAAAAGAAGTTTGCCAACGTTTCTTAAAAATTAATATAAATATTTTCCAATAGTTTTGCTTGACAATATATTGAGAACGATAGAGATAATTTATTTTAACATTTGACATATATATTCCAAGTAACAATTGCTAAAGAATTCTAGATAGGAATTAATAAATGTACCTCAAATGCTACAAATTTTCCTCAAATTCTGGTATAGAAATCAGCCAATGCTAAATAGCAGTCAGCTATACACAACTAACAGGGGATGACAATGATAATAGAAAGCCTTATAAAATACAAAAAATTGAGTAAGGAAATGAATAAAAACATAAAGAGGAAACAACAAAATAAAAAAACTAAAGGGCACAGTAACATTTTTATATATTAATTATGGCTCAGATATGTAATGTTTCAAGCAATGTGTGATAGCTATGTGGCTGTCTGCTAAGGGCAACTTTGTGGCTGCCTACTAAGGGCAACTGCAAAAAAGAGTATGATATTATATCTATAACACAAATTATAGCTTATATATGATACAAAATAAATAGGTGGAGTAATATATAAAATTCTCCAGAGACTACCAGGTGAATAAAAAAGGAAAAGGACCGAAAAAAGAAAAGATAAGAAATAACAAAATGATAAAAATTGTAACCTATACAAAAAGAAGACGAATAAAACTGAGAGAAAAAGAAAAAGTGCTAGAAACCAATGATTAGAAAAGAAGTGGCCAAAACCGGTTTAACAAATGGAAATAGCAAAGAGAAATACAAGAACAATAACATAGAAGGAGAAAAGGTCAGCAGTGGGAAAAGAAATTTTATGTGACTATGGATAATACTTGAATAAGATAATAGGAGAAAGATGATCAAAACGGATATAATAAGTGAAAATAACAAAGATAAAAACATTATAAAATTCAATTAAAAACAATGAATAAAATGAAAATCGAAATAGGAAAAGGACAATCACATTAATCTTTAAACAAATTATATAAAACTTAAGATATCAAAATCAATCACTATCATCATTGCCACATAGACCATTTTATAAAAGTTAAAATAGACAGATAAATATATACTTCTATATATGTATATATGTGTGTGTATATGTATGTGAATAATTAAGTAAGCAAATAAGTGAATAAAAAAAAAAGGAAAGGAAAACTCAAAAAAGCAAAAAGCATAGTTATAATAATATTTTTATATAGTAATTGTGGCTCATATATGGAATATTTTTAGCAATGTATGATAAATAAGTTGTGGCTACCTCCTAAGGGCAACTTTATAGCTACCTGCTAAGGGCAACTGCACAACAGTATAAGATATTATATTTAGCACATAAATGATAACTTTTATGTGATACAAAGTGAGTAAATAGAGTAATATATAAAGTTCTCCAAAGATTACTAAGTGAATTACAAAAAAAAAAAAAAAAAAAAAAAAAAGGGAAAAAAAAAAGGAAAAAAAAAAAAAAAAAAAAAAAAAAAAAAAAAAGTGCAAAAGAAAAGGAAAAGGAGAGAGAGGGAAAAAAAGATTAATGTTGACAAAATAATAAAAAATGTAATCTGTTTCCTAGGAAATCAAAAGAAACTGGGCTAAAAAGTAATAAATAGAATAGTAGGAAAACCATAAATATCATAAGAATAGTAAAATAAGATAATAGTGTTTTTTCGGCATTAAATAGGAACAACAATATAGACGAACGAAAGGTTAGCAATGAGAAAATAAATTTTATGTAATCATGGATAATATTTCAGCAGAATAATAGAAACCAAATGATCAAAATTAGTAGAATAAGCAAAAATAAGGAAGACAAAAACTTTATAGAATCCAATTGAAAAACAATGAATAAGATCAAAATCAAATTAGAAAAAGGATATTCACAGCAATCTTTAGAGAAATTATATAAAACTCAAGATATCAAAATTAATTACTGTCATCATTGCCACGCAAAGCAACTTACCAAGACTAAGGTAAGATTAAAATAGGTAGATATATATATATATATATATATGTGTGTGTGTGTGTGTCTATATATATGCATGTATACATCATCAAGAAATAAATGAAACAGTGAATGTATAAGGACTACTTACTAAGCAAATACAAAGAAAAATAAGGATAAATAATAATAAATATCAATATTGTCCTAGCAAATTAATGCATCCAACACTAGGAATATGAATTAAATAGATATAGGTAGTGATACAGTATAGATAATTACTTAAATTTGAAATGTTAGCCAACCGAGTGAAAGCAAGAGTGAAAGGCTCATAAATAAGATAATTAAGTATTAAGTAAGGTCGAGCAATAAATGATAGACCGGCTAAAAGAGCAGTAAAGGATGGAAGCTGAGATAGGGAAGCAATGGGTGAAAGAGGAGAAAGAGAAATGGGGACATGCATAATGAGTCCACGGGCAGAGACATTCTTAAATATATAAACAGAGAGCAAATGCACAGCCTCTAAGGAGATTACACGTAGAACATAAAGTCGGTGGATAGGGTATAGAAGACTGAAGTTCTTAAAATAAGTAATAAAAATAATACATTATCAAAAGAAAACAGGGGAAAAAATGGAACAGCATAGGGGAAAAAATCAGACGAGAAAATGGAGAAAAAAAAAGGGAAAAGAAAAAAGAATCAAACTCTTTTCTTCACAAAAATTTCTTTCTCATTGTAGAAAGTAGAAAAAATAGAAGATTCATTCAATACTTTTACGGTAATATGAGTACAGATGATTCACGTGGCAGGACAAATAAACATTATATATACTATAATCATTACCTTAATAAATGCTCTGGAAAAAAGATGATAATCACCTGAAAAAAAAAAAAAGAACAAAACAGGAAAGAAAAAAAAAAGAAATAGGAACAGCAAAGGGGAAAAATTTACCAGAGAAGGAAATGAAGAAAAAGAAAAGAAGGGAAAAGAAGAGCAATCAAATTTTTTTGGCCCAAAAAATTACTTTCCCATTGCGAAAAGAAGGAAAAAATGAAAGATTCATTTAATATTTCTATAGTAACATAGGTACAAATGATCAACGTGGCAGGGCAAATAAGCATTGCAGAGATAAGAAGTCATTACCTTAATAAATGCTTCAGAAAAAATATTGAGATCAGCCGAGACAACACAGAAATATTCATATAAAGATTCATGGCTAAATATAAAAACCAATGAAGATGAAAAGTTAAGGATCAAAAAAAATATCTCAAAAATCATATTACTATCCAATCAAAAATCGTTTTGATGTTGCCAAATGTTAAAGAATTTAAATAGCTAAGGCCTGGAAGCAAATAGCGGGAAACACAAAAGAAAGAAACATTAAAAGCAGGAGGAAAAAGAGACTAAGCATGTAATCTTTCAAAATCACTATACCAGTCAACAAATAAATCAAAACATTATTCTCCAAAACCATAGGAAAAAAATAAATGAACAGAATAAACATGCAAAATCAAACAAAGCAAAAAAAGATATAAATTGAAGAAAAGAATGAGACTAACATCAACGATATCTACATCAGCAAGCACATAAATAAAAACATAATAGAGCAAAATCACAATAGGAAATTAAGCCAATGCTATGAAAACACCAAAGAAAATATAAACGACAACAGAAGTAGAATCAAAAGGGGGTAAGAATCTAACAACAACAAAATTATAAAACATATTAAACCAGAAGGCTCAAGAAATAAAGAGGAGAAGAAAAACCAAACCGAAAATCGCAAATGAAGACAACCAAAGCCAAGGAGCACAGAGATCCGGCGATAGGATAGGAGCAGAACACAAAAAAAAAAAAAAAAAAAAAAAAACCAAAAGAGGGTAAGTAGATAATAGCAGCAAAATTACTAAAAATATTTAACCAGAAGGCTCAAAAAATGAAGAGGACCAGAAAAACCAAACCGAAAACCCCAACTGAAGAAAACCAAAGCCAAGGAGCACAGAGATCTACCGACAGGACATAAAGGTAGAGCAGAAAAGCAGAGAACCAAAGGGAAGAAAAAAATGAGAGAAACGATGAGAATGAAGAAATCACAAAGGCAAAACAAATTAAGATTCCATCAGTTACAAAATCAGCAAAAATGCTAAATCAAAAAACCCAGAGAAAAGAAGAGCAAAGAAATAAAAAAGAGAAGAAATGAAAGAGGCGGGGGAAATGAGAAAATGAAAGAGGGAAGAAAAATTAGGACTCCACCGAAGAACTGAAGAAGGCGGAAGAAATGAGATAATCGAGGAGAAAAGAAAAATTAGGCCTCCACCGGTTGCAAAAGCACCAAAAAACCAAAGCCCAAAAATCCAGAAAAGAGAAACAACGGGGGCAAAACTGGAAAAGCAACCCATCACACATGGGTTAAAAGACCAAACCGCCCCAGCGCTAGACAAAGGAGGGAGCAGTAAATCAAGGGCAAAAATATCATTTCACTGTAGAAGAAACAGTAAATTGAGTATGCGTGAACATTACCCCCGAGCTCTCCTTTAGTATATTTATAATGTGCTAAAAACCCATTATATAAACAAAAAGAAAATCAATAATATGTATGAATTGATGCAAAAGGAGAAAACGAAAGCCATTATTGAAATTGAATAGTCCCATCTGGAAAAAAAATGAAAAAATAATTTTGTTTTGGAAAACACAATCCATTATTGATTGTTACCATCTAATAAGAAGCTTGCTTTCCTCAAAGACCTTTTTTTCACGAAATTGCTTTAGCTCCATTAGGGAGGAAACAAAAAAAGGAAAGAAAAACCTACTTATAGAGATCACGTGGGTGGTAAAGTGACTCGTTTTAGCCCACATCTGTTTTGGCCACAAAAAAAAAAAAAAAAAAAAAAAAAAAAAAAAAAAAAAAAAAAAAACACCAGAAAAAAGAAACACTCGTAACAATCTCACTTTTTAAGGAATTCTCACACATCACTACAATACTTATACGAGCCATGAAAGAGAGCCGATAAATGGTAATGCTTCCTTAATTTACCCAACATATATAATGATCAGTACTGAAAATATTGTAGATATATTATGTTTTCCAACGTGTAGAACATCATCAATAGGAAGAGAAACAAAAATCCATATGATTTTGGTTCTTTCATCAAGAAGAGAAAAAGAAATAGTAGGAGTAGGACAAATTTGGGTAATGATTTATTCTTTTTTTTTTTTTTTGGGAAGTGATGATGAAAATGTAGAAGGCATAATTATGAGATAAAAGAAAATTGCCCATTTCATGTGAAGCCCACTTCACCTAACCACCTAACTGCCATCCATCAATTTTTTAGTTTAGGTTTGATACTAAGGGATTAAAAAAAACATGACCATGAAATTATATTATTTAACTTTTTAAAAAATCTATCTTATTTAGTATTCCGTGAAGCTTTTCTAACAATGCGACAAATATTTCATCCAAATTGAACCTGGGTACTTTAGTGACCAAAGAGAGAGCAAATATAATAAAACCCAAAGAAAATGTTAAGAGTTGGTAAAGTTTTTTAAGTTGAAAATTTAACCGTATGACACCTGCCATGATACTTGGTAGTATCCCACAATGATATTAAAAATTCGGCTTACAACTGCCTACCAACGACCATTGGTAACCTACTGTGATACTTAGAGCTACCGTGATATGATACTCAAACTTATTGGCAATCAAGTGGTATCCTACAAAGATAATTTTTGCTGATCATCCTACAAAGATAATTAGAGGTATCCCCCGTGATATTAAAATTTCTGACAACCGGTAACTAGCAATCGTCAATGAATGACCGTTAGTATTTTACTGTGCTACTAGGAAGTATCCTACCGTAATACTAAAACTTTGGCAATTAGAGAGCCAAAATTGTTCCCATGATACTTTTGTTAGTATGTTTAGTCTGATATTTTACGCCACCGGGTGGTATCAAAAATCTGGCAACTAAGGTTGGCTTTTCACACCAAAATATTTTGAAAAATCATCAAAACATTTCTTTCAACAAAAATATATGGAAAAAAAATCAACCGGTGACTATCAAACCCTCTTATGAAATTTTACAAAAAAAAACAAAAAGGATGGATTCTCATCGTCGATATTGAGACTAAATCACACTTTTTATGTCTGTTTGCACCCATTGAATGCGAATTGTCGGAAACATGGACTAAAACATCGACCAAGGTTTTCCCATTCCCATTTATGATCCTGTTAAACGGCTGCTTGGTTTTTTTTTTCCCCTAAGAAAAAAACAACTCTTTTTTAGTACCGAGGGATGTGTCATGTTTGTTGTCTTGCCTCGTCATTTTGAGATTATACATTTTTTTTAAGCCCCGTTCATTTCACCGATTTGAGTTTAAAATTTGAGTTTTACTAACGTAAAAAGCTCTTAGAAACAATCACATCTAACTTTTTTACTACAGTAAAAAATTCTCACAAAAAGTCGCATCTCAACTCGAATTAAAAACTCGAATCAAATAATTAAACGGACCCTTAGTAGATAACTAGCTGTTACACGTCCCCTAGTAGATAACTAGCTGTCAAACAGTATGACTTTAGTTAAGAAAAGGGTAAAAGTGAAAAGATAATTTTAAAGAAGTGGAGTTTCTCTGTTAGTTTAGTTTTATCTGTAGTTTTAGGTCCCGTTCATTTCACCGATTTGAGTTTAGAATACGAGTTTTGTACAGTAAAAAACTCTCAGAAATAGTCACATCTAACTTTTTTACTACAGTAAAAAGCTCTCACATAAAGTCACATCTCAACTCAAATCAACGAACTAAACGGGGTATTAAAAGAAACTTGTATTTCAATCTTGCCCTAGAACAAAAATAAACAAAATAGCAGAAGCTTAAAACAAAAACAGAAAAAAAACGCTAAGAGTTATTACCTCCTTTTTTTTTTTTGGTTAAAAAGACCAACTAAATTCGGAAAAGATATTATTTAAGTTTTAATTAGCATATATATAGTAATCAATATATAATATAGTACATTAGTTGTTTTCATGCGAAAAATAGGAGTAAACTGAACTAAGAGATAATACACATATCATGTTGGAAAGTAGTAGTACAACTGATGGACCTATTTCACCAAACTCTTAATTTTGATTGAGACCACAAAATGCGAAGCTTTACCTATACATTAATTCAATAAATAAAAGCAACTTATTCCATTTCATACTAGGCTTTTGATGAAATCAGAAATTATTAGCATTAATGGTATGGAAGACTTTATGAGATGAATTTCAATACGAATTTCCTGCTTTTTTAAAAGTTTAGACTTTCCACTGATTTTTTTTTTCATTAAAAAAAAAATACTGGAAATTCTACTAAAAAATAAAGTTGCCAAAACTGAAGTTACCATTGGAACTCAGACGAGCATGTGCACAAATTTTAGTGCAATATATTACGTATAAATTCCCAACTATATTTAAAATTATCAACGAAGTCTAGACTTTGGTGTGGTTAATAGGTTGTGCTGGAATAACATCTAGGAGGGTGCGTCTGTTTTTTGTTTTGTTTTTTTTTTTTTTCAACCTTTGTTTTGCTGGGAGGTTCTCGTGCGTAGTTGTCAAAAATAGCATTAAGTGGATCAAAAAAAAAAAAAAAAAATGTCTAGGTTGGAGTGGTTAGGGGTAATCCGGATGTATAATCTCCTTTATCACAGTACTTAGGAAAAGCATTGGGCATCTTTTTGTTTTAGTACCCGGTGGCCAGAACCTTGTTGTTTGGATGGCGTTGGTGTGTCTGTTTGGGAGGCTCATCCTATCGAAGGGCGAAATTAAATAAAATTCTTGTAATTGTGAACCATTAATGAGACGTTTAGTTAATTTTAATTTTTTAAATTTAAATTTTTTATAAGAGAAAAATATTATAAAAAATAAAAAAAGCATGATTCAAAATCATCAATAAATCCTTAAAACAAACATTCTATAATTTATAATATTTTTCTTTGAAAGATGGACAAATAATTACCCCATGTAGCAATATAGAAGGTTTATAATGGTGTGGAGTTAAGTGAGTTATGCATCTAATTGTATTTAATTTTTTTATTGAATAATTTTTGTTTAATTATTACAAAAAAAGTGGGTTTGACTTTTGAGTATTTTGTACCTTTAGGTCCCGTTCATTTCGCTGATTCGAGTTTAGAATTCGAATTTTGCTACAGTAAAAAGCTCTCACAAACAATCACATCTAACTCTTTTACTACAGTAAAAAACTCTCACATAAAATCACTTCTTAACTCGAATTAAAAACTCGAATCAGCGAACTAAACGGGCCCTTAGTACATCAGTAGAGGTAAGTTCTATTTGAATCAACTTATAATCATTACACTGCTACCCTCTTTCTTTTCCATTGTTAGATTAATAGAACCTAATAGAAAGTGCAAGCTAATTTTTAGATAAAATGACAGCATAAATTCAAGAATAAAAAAACCACAACTCGACATATATTTCAAGTACTAAAATATTCTGCGGTATTATTTAAAAACAAATTACTGTTAAGTAAGAGGTCCTTATTAGTTTAATATAATCATCAACGCAAAAAAATAAAAAACAAAAAAACAAAAAGGTTAAATATAATAAAAGTAAAACCACCGAATGAGGCTGCTCAACGATAATGGATTAATTTAGCAGGTATATAATTTAAGGTTTGAGTATTGATGGCCCATTCGGTTCGTTAATTCGAGTTGAAATGTAATGTTGTGTGAAAACTTTTTATTGTAACAAAAAAGTTAGATGTGACTGTTTTTTAGAGCTTTTTACTGTAGCAAAACTCGAATTCTAAACTCGAATCAGCGAATATCTGTTTTTCTTTTTGTGAGTTTTAAACATGAAGCCCTACATATGTTAGTCTAATACCTAATTTAAGGCACGCGCCTTACACATCCTCCTCTAATTCGTTAACACATTCCATAGGGGTTAGATGAACATCATTATCCAAAAGATTAAAGAAAAAACAAAACGCCCTTAGACATGGTGCCTATACAAAGTCATACATACCCTTTAGCTTATGAGGGAGGGAGAAGCCAAGCCGTAAGGGGCATTGGAGCATGTAAGACTCGAACAACCGTCATGAGAGATTACTTTGGGTGTTGTGTTGAGTCCTTCGAAAGCAAGGAATTTCAGACCCCATATGCAAAAAAACAAAAGCATTACCGAAGCCCTTTTGTTCTTGTACGGCCTTCGCTTTCATGTCTTGCCACATCACCGACCTTCCGTGCAACCCATCTCAATGCAAGCCACCTGGATCTTTCTTTTGTGCTATATATATATATATATATATATAGAAGGGATGACTTTCATTGAAACTGGATAGTAACAAAAATTAGCATTTATTATGTATTTTTTAAAACAATTAAAAATTTAAATATAAAATTTAATCACATTATTTTGCCCCATACTTACAAACTTTTTCTGATAGAGTCCTTTTTTTTTTTTTTCCTAATAGAACCATATCTAATTTGAATAATATTTACGTTAAATAGACAATTTTTTTATACAGTTTATGATCTTATTAAAGAAATTCTCACATAAAAAAACTAAAGCCAACATTTTTATTGCGCGTCAACAAAGCCAATTTTCAAAATGAGCAAAAATTAACAAATCTTTAATGACTGGGAACTTATTTTTCTCTAACAAAATCATCCATTTCTTTTGTAAACATAATTTTGTACTTCGCACAATCAATTTTGAAGAAAATATGGCGTATGAATTTGAGTGATTTGAAGAATACATGAGTGGATTTTATATTAAGGTTAATCTCATAGATAGTCTATGAGATTTCCTCTCAATTTTATTTTAATTTTTAATTTTTAAAACGTCTTACAATTAATTTTTGAGGTTTTACTCTGTTTCAGTTTCGGTCTTTCTATTAACTAGGTGTTCAATATTTAATAAAAACTGTGTAAATTAAGAATCAAAATTAGAAACAACTAAAATTTAAGGACTATTTGTGAAAGTTAACTTTTGTTTTTGTTTTTTATTGTTTTAGTCCTTAAACTTTATGTTTTCAGTTTTGGTCTCTAATTTTAACATATCCCCTCAAAGATTTATTAACTATCTAACATAAGGACTAAAATTGAAATAGAGTAAAACCTTAAAGATTAATTATGAGAAATTTTAAAAGTCAGAGACCAAATTGAAATTAAGAGCAACCTCATGGACCATTTGTGAGAATAACTTTTTATATTAAAATAAAACACAATGGATAATTTCTTAAAAATAAAAAACACAACGGAGATAATATGAGTATTCTTAAATAATAATAGTTTTTAGAGAAAAATATATAGTTTTGTGCATATTTATTATTTATGTCATTCTAAATAATTAGATAACATTATTGTCTTTTATTTTCTCTTTATTAATTGAATGATAATTATTTATTTTTAATTAGATTTACTTAAATAATATTTGTTACTATTAAAGTGGTATTTTTTTTGTCTTTTTCCATAATTTTATTCTTTTCTTTAAAGAAGTTTTATGCATTTTTTACTAAACGATGTTTACTGTTATTGTTGCTTTATCGAATAGAAAATCTTGTGTTAGGGTAGAACATGCCGGATTACGCCAATAATCCTAGAACATGAAAAAACAAATAAGTTTTGCACAATAGTTTCGAAAAGTTTTTTAGCCAATTGTAAAAAGAATTTACATAGAAAAAAAAATATTTTTTCTAGTCATAAATTTTTTTTTTTTTTTTTTTGCATAATAAACTGTTATTTACTCTAAATAATTTTAAAATCTGTTATTTATTTCTATTCTTTACTATAAATATGCTATTTACTTTATTCTCTCTAGACATTTTCTAGCTCTAGTCTTTATTTTTCTTATTCTGTTTTAGCAATTTGGGTAACTGTTGTTTTAAGGCTATAATATATCAATTTTGATGTTAGTTTGTCAAATGCACGTCTTTATTACAGTTTGCTTAATTTTGATATATTTTAATATCAAATTCACAAATTAATTGGTTGATTGCAGAGCTGTAAGTCAGATTCTAAAATAACACAAAAATAACACAAATCCTTCTTATCTTCAAGTCCTTAGACTTGCCACTAAATGAATACGTGGTTTTAGAATATTACTAAAAAAAATGTTGCATCATAGCAAATTTTAATATTCATAAAGAAAAAATTGATTGAATGCGTTTAATATTTATTAATATTACCGTTAAGAAATATTAATATCTACTCTCTATTGGTGAATAATAGTGGTTTTTTTTTTTTTTTTTTTTTTTTTTTTTTTTTTTTTTAAGTTTTTTTTTTTTTATTTTTAATTTTTTTTTTTTTTTTTTTTTTTTTTTTTTTTTTTCGAGTCATCGTCTCATAGATATATAACTTTTCTACCATGTATAACCATTCGAAATAATTTCTTTTACCTAAAAGCTTTGGACCACGACCTACATCCCTATAGGTTCATTTTAACCGCTACATATTAAAATTTCTTTTTTTTTTTTGCTTGTACTACATAAAATAATAAATATCGAAAAAAATATATTATCCAAGCAAATTTTATTTTAATTACCCTCAAAGCCAAAAACTTGTTCAATTAGGCAAATAAGTTAACATTCCTATGTTTTTTGTTTTTTTAAAGACTACATTCCAAGGTCTATGCTTTGCCAACTAGTTATTAGGCCACATAGGAAAATCCAAATTCCAAACAAGCATCTTCTTTTATTTTTTATTTTTTATTTTTTATTCTTAACTATATGGTCCAAAACAAACAACTGAACTGGACCCTATTTGTTTTGCCAACTAAAGAAGAATCCAAAGGCTGTGTGAAAAGACATCTCATCTCCACTCACCACCACTTTCTTTTCACAACATTTTCAATATCACCAATATTAGCTTGTGCACCGATTGTTTTTCTTTAATATTAGGGTTTATTACACTTATAATCTCTGTGTTTTACTAAAATTATCATTGACTGAATTTAATAACAATAACACTTCTTATCTGAAACTTAATTGAGTGTCACTGTAATTTTAATAAAACATAAAGAGTATTATTATAATGAGTCCTTAATAGTGTGTTGTAAATAGTAGTAAATTTACCATATTCCCACGTAAAAAAGAGAGCAGAAATTAAATATGGCATCTTTTTTTTTAATAAAAATTACTATGACATCTTAAGGCCCCGTTCATTTCGTTAATTCGAGTTTAGAATTCGAGTTTTTTTACAGTAAAAAGCTCTCACAAACAATCACATCTAACTTTTTTACTATAGTAAAAAGCTCTCACATAAAATCACATCTCAACTCAAATTCTAAACTCGAATCAGCGAAGTGATCGAGACCTAAGTTTAAAGAAAGTACTAACTATACATATGCCTACAAAAAAAAAAAAAAACAGGAAAAAGAAAAGTACTAAAGTAACACCACTCTAATTTGTTCCATTGACCACACAAATCCCAATTACATATGTATAGCATTTGAATATCTATATGTTATATTAATCCTCTAAAATTATGGTCCTGTGGTAGAAAATAAAAAGAATGATTTAAAAACATTTTTTAAAAATATTTTACCCCATTATTTTCTCTCAATATTTAGGGTGATACATGGCATATTGTTGTGCTTGACAACAATGAGTAACTCATAATAATATGCACTAATTTAAGAACGAGTCATTTAGGAGTTTTGCAATGTCATGAAATAAATAGCACCATTCATGTTTTTTTGTAGAACTTTCTCTAAAAAAAAATTGAATATAATTACAATCACTCAATTGTGTGCAGCTCCTATCCTACATATTATATCATATTATATTCTTATTTTTTAAACAATCCATTTTATTTTCTTTTTCATTCACAGTAGTACAGTAAATTATACTTTTATAATGCGTTTTCTGTAGGTTCGTTTTTTATATATATAATAATGTATTGAACCGAAAACCATATCATTATTTAAAAAATGAAAGCCATATAAATTGATAAGAAAATCTAGATATAATTATTTCTTAATATATATATATATATATTATAATTTGACATAATTCAATGCTGATTTTGTTTGATAAGGTATTTTTTAGAGTTATTGTCACTGTTAGTTCTTGAATATAAACATTGTGATATTTTGGTCCTTTAAATTTTTGTTTTATTAGTTTTAGTCTTTGACTCTAAAATTTATGATGAATTCATATTATTCAAGAGATAAGCATGTGGTTATTATAACATAGCTTAAAATTTTACAAAAGTAATCACAATAGGTGCAAAATATTTCTTTTCACTACCATTAAAATCCTTGAAAACTAAAGAAGTTTGCACTTTACATAGCGATTTCCATAAAACCCACAGTTACTATGCGAAACAGATATGATTATTTATTGAATTTCATAAATATACTACAAATTTTAGTTTCAGATACCAAAATCGTAAAAAAAAAAAATTAGGGAGTTATCCGTTAAAAAAAGAAAAAAGAAAAAAAAAATACACGCGAAGAAGGTGAACAAACATTACTTCCTTACAAACATTATAATTAATTAATTATTTATTTTTGGTTTGGATGGAGCGTTACTCTCACCCCAAGAAAAAAAAAAGAAAAAAAAAACTGTAAACGCACATGTGCGAGGTCCCGACCACAGTCCTACACACGCTTCACCGGGGCCCACTTACACACTGCCTGCAACACAGAAGGAAAAAAAAAAAAAAAAGAGAGAGAAAGCGAAAAGTAAAAAATAAAAATAAAAATAAAAATAAAAATAAAAAAGCAAAAAGGAAAGAAAAGGAAAAGACCATATCGAAGAGCTTCTCTGTATATCTCCCACAGATTCATCAGATCCCACTCAAAAGCAAAAGCTCTCTCTCTCTCTCTTTCTCTCTCTCCTCGCCCTTTCTCTTTCTCTCTCTTCTGCTAAGCTGTTCTTCTCCCTTCTTCACCCTCTCTTTTGCTGTTTCTCTCTGTCACTAAACCCATTTACGTTTGGTTTTCTCGTTTTGTTTCTAGAGAGAGAGAGACAGAGAGAGAAGACGAACAGAAAGTTTTCGGCGGTTTTTGTTGAATCTTTACGAGAGTTCGTCGGCTTCTGAAGTTTTTTTTTTTTTGTTTTTTTATATTTTATTTATTTATTTTTGCTGATTTCAATGCATTGTTGCACCGCCTCAGCGTTTTGGTGCACCGACTTCGGTAGGGTTTTTCCGAGGGTTTAAGAGGCTTTTATGCTCAGGTCAGATTCTTCGTCTTTCTCTCTCCGTGTTTCCCTTTCTTCGTTTTCGGGATAATGGTTAAAATGTTAGTTTTTTTATTTTTTTATTTTTATTTTTTTATCAGCGTCTGTTTGGTTGATGGTAAAGCTGAAGAGAAAAAAGAAAAGGAAAAATAATTGAACTTTGGAATGAATTATTGGTTGTTGGTAGCCTTTTTTTTTTTTCTTTTCTGATTGATGTTCAATGTTCTGGATATTTCCACCAAAAAAATGCTTCCTTCTGAGGTCGTAAATAATAGATTCTCTTGAAAATGAAACATCTTTTATTTTTCTGGCCCTTATTTTTTCCTTTTGACTATTGTTTTCTCTACCTCGTTTTCTCAGATTATTCTATTTCTGCCTTATTAATTTTACGATTTTATTAATTTATTTATTTTTGCAGTAATGGTAACAATCAGATCTGAAACTTGGCTTTCTCAGGAGGTGGTTTCTCTCAAGGTCATTCTCATTCTCATCTTAAATCTCTTCATGTGTAACCGATCCAAGTTTCTTATTCACATTTTGCATTTTTTGCTTTACATTTTTTCCCCTGTCGTTTGTGAGTTACTAAGTTAATATGTATAAAATGTATTTATATAGTGACAAGCCTTGCATATTCTTGCTTGTCCTAGGTATTTCCGCTTTTATTCTTTTTGGTTTTTTAAAAAATTTTCCTAATATTTAGGTAACTTGGTTTTCCTATGCAAAGTAACGGCTATTTGACTGTGTTTTTTTTTTGTTCTTCCCGATTTTTTAGGTTTCTGGGAAGTGGGAAACTTTGAATTAATTCAAATTTTGGTCCTGTTTTTAATATAATATATCCCAACCGTTCAAGTTCAAGTTCAAGATCAAGTTTTGCCATCTGGGTATTTCTCTGGTTTGACGTTGAAGCAAGGAGAAGATGCAGAGACCTCCACCGGAAGACTTCTCCTTGAAGGAGACAAACCCGCATCTCGGTGGCGGAAAGATCACCGGAGACAAGCTCACGAGCACTTATGACCTCGTTGAGCAAATGCAATACCTTTATGTCCGAGTCGTCAA
This sequence comes from Morus notabilis, assembly GCF_000414095.1. Classification (NCBI taxonomy): domain Eukaryota; kingdom Viridiplantae; phylum Streptophyta; class Magnoliopsida; order Rosales; family Moraceae; genus Morus; species Morus notabilis. The sequence continues at coordinate 2,907,179 of NW_010367622.1, forward strand.
GGCTAAGGAGTTGCCTGCGAAGGATGTTACTGGTAGTTGTGACCCTTACGTTGAAGTGAAGCTCGGAAACTATAAGGGTACAACCCCGCATTTCGAGAAGAAGTCAAACCCTGAGTGGAACCGGGTGTTTGCATTCTCGAAAGAACGGATCCAGGCTTCTGTTCTTGAGGTGACTGTGAAGGACAAGGATTTGGTGAAGGATGATTTCATTGGTCGGGTACTTTTCGATCTGAATGAGATCCCAAAAAGGGTTCCACCTGATAGTCCTTTGGCGCCTCAGTGGTACAGGTTGGACGATAGGAATGGGGTTAAGGTTAAGGGTGAGTTGATGTTGGCTGTTTGGATGGGCACCCAAGCTGATGAAGCATTCCCTGAAGCATGGCATTCTGATGCAGCAGCAGTCAGTGGGGCAGATGGTCTTGCGAATATTCGCTCGAAGGTATATCTCTCTCCTAAACTTTGGTATTTGAGGGTAAATGTGATTGAAGCTCAGGACTTGATACCGACGGACAAGGGTAGATATCCTGAAGTCTTTGTGAAGGCTATACTGGGAAATCAGGCTTTGAGGACTAGAATCTCTCAAAGTAGGACCATTAATCCTATGTGGAATGAGGATTTGATGTTTGTCGCTGCAGAACCTTTTGATGAGCCCCTAATTTTAAGTGTGGAGGATAGAATTGCACCGAACAAAGAAGAGGTTTTGGGAAGGTGTGCGATTCCCCTGCAATACATGGACCGCAGATTGGATCATAAGCCTGTAAATACCAGGTGGTTTAATCTTGAAAAGCATGTGATCATAGAAGGGGAGAAAAAGAAGGATACTAAGTTTGCGAGCAGGATTCATACGAGGATCTGCTTAGAAGGTGGTTACCATGTTCTCGATGAGTCGACTCACTATAGTAGTGACCTCCGACCCACGGCGAAACAGCTATGGAAAAGTAACATTGGGGTTCTTGAAGTGGGAATTCTGAATGCTCAGGGGTTGATGCCGATGAAGACAAAAGATGGGAGAGGAACAACTGATGCTTATTGTGTGGCGAAATATGGGCAGAAGTGGGTCCGCACAAGAACTATTATTGATAGCTTTACTCCAAAGTGGAATGAGCAGTATACTTGGGAAGTTTTTGATCCCTGCACAGTCATAACCATTGGGGTATTTGATAACTGTCATTTGCATGGTGGAGATAAGGGTGGAGGGGCGAAGGATTCGAGGATTGGGAAGGTAAGAATCCGTCTTTCTACCCTCGAAACTGATAGGGTTTACACACACTCGTACCCACTGCTGGTTCTACATCCAAATGGAGTGAAGAAGATGGGTGAAATTCATTTGGCCGTGAGGTTCACGTGCTCATCTTTGCTTAACATGATGCACATGTATTCACATCCACTGTTGCCTAAAATGCATTATCTCCATCCTTTAACTGTTAGCCAGCTCGATAGCTTGAGGCACCAGGCCACTCAAATCGTGTCGATGAGGCTGAGCAGGGCAGAGCCGCCATTGAGGAAAGAAGTGGTGGAATATATGCTGGATGTGGGCTCCCACATGTGGAGTATGAGAAGAAGCAAGGCAAACTTTTTCAGGATTATGGGGGTTTTAAGTGGGCTGATTGCAGTGGGAAAATGGTTTGATCAAATCTGCAACTGGAAAAACCCCATCACAACTGTACTGATTCACATCTTGTTCATAATACTGGTTATGTTTCCGGAGCTCATATTACCCACAATTTTCCTCTACCTTTTCTTGATTGGAGTTTGGTACTATAGGTGGAGGCCAAGGCACCCTCCCCACATGGACACTCGCCTCTCGCATGCAGATTCTGCACACCCTGATGAACTTGACGAGGAATTCGACACTTTCCCAACTTCCCGGCCTATGGACATTGTAAGGATGAGGTATGATCGATTGAGAAGTATTGCCGGGCGAATCCAGACTGTGGTTGGTGACTTGGCCACTCAAGGGGAGAGGCTGCAATCTCTGTTGAGCTGGAGAGACCCAAGAGCTACCGCTCTTTTTGTGCTCTTCTGTCTAATTGCTGCTATTGTCCTGTACGTTACCCCGTTCCAAGTCGTGGCCCTTCTCACCGGATTCTACGTGTTGAGACATCCAAGATTCCGCCACAAGCTTCCCGCCGTGCCACTGAATTTCTTCAGGAGGTTGCCTGCAAGAACTGACTGCATGTTATGAGTAGAGGCAGTTTTCCGCAATTGCCATTCGAGTTTTATGGCAATCAGTCTTCACCGTCTTCATGTCAAAAAGTGAAGAAGATGATGCCGTAACATATAGACCTTGTTACCTTGTTTATTTTCAGTGTTTGGCAGCCATGAAGAGAATGCAGAAACCAGAAGGGCTTGTTCATTTTAATGTTTAGCGGCTGATGTATGACCTTCACCTGAAGGTGGTAGTATTTTTTTTTCTTTTCATGAATTTTCTGATCATCATGTCTGCTACAGGATTTTTTTCTGTTTCATGACTTGACTTTTTGTGTTAATTATTTCATGTTATTTGTAATATTGTAGGCTGTGATTGGAATTAGCTTATTCAGTTATTCTGAACCTTTTTTCTGTGCTTAATATTATCTTCGTAAAGTTTTTCTGAAGCTACTTTTGCCTTCTTCAGTCTGTAGTAGTTACATTATTTTAAGTGGTTAAATCTCGTTTTTAGAGCTTTTACCTTGTAGTTTGTAGTTTGAGAGAGATGTTTTGAGACGTATTGGTAGGTTAAGTTTTTTAACTGTTAAATTTATATTTTTTTTTATGAAATTTTATACAAATTTAACAGTTAAAAAATTTAACATACAAGATCATTTTAATTTTAGTTTTAACAATAAGAGAAGTGAAAGCTATTTTTAGTTTCTCCGCAAGTCTTTGGAATTATATTTAAAAAATCTTAAAAAGAGTCAAAATGGTTTTAAAATTTTATAATGAACAATAAAAAGTTAAAATGAAGTTTATAATGTTTTACTTGCTTTAAAAAAAAAAACTTTATTTAGATGTTGGTGCAAATTTTAAAATTTATTTAAAATAATTTTTTTGAGACTAAAAATTTTTCAAGAGAGAGTCGAAGCACTTTTGATTAAGCATTAAAACACATTTGATAAATTAAAAACAGTTTTTATGAAGCTTTATCAAACATGTGCTATATCTCGTGGTGTTTTTCTTTTGTTTATAAATAACATTATCTACTTTCAAATGAACTTTTAATATTATTTTATTTTGTTTACTCGGTGGACGGATAAACTAGCAATCTTCTTGATGAGCCATATTTCAACCACTTATGAGGGCTTCATTTAATTTCGATGTTGGTATTTTTTCCTAGTTTGGTATGATTTTGGGGACACATTTTCATTATTTAATACATTGATCATGTGGAATTTTGTGACAGCGATCTGAGCTGGTAAGTAGCATGTAACCAAACTAAACAACTTGTACATCAATAAATGATGGCACTGTTAGGGTCTTTGGATAGTGACAAGCATATTGTTGCCTTTGCTTGGCGGTCTCTTTCTTTTATTTAATTTGAAATTCTTTTTTTAATTATTTTATTTTTAGTACGGCTTGGAATATTCCTAATATAAAATTCAAGTAACATGAGCAAGAAAATGCTACTGGGGGTGATGTAAATCATGCTTCAATATCTCCTTTGAACAGAAAATGCTAGGCCCTGTTCATTTCGTTGATTCGAGTTTAGAATTTGAGTTTTGCTACAGTAAAAAGTTCTCACAAACAATCACATTTAACTTTTTTACTACAGTAAAAAGCTCTCATATAAAATCACATCTCAACTCGAATTAAAAACTCGAATCAACGAACTAAACGAGCAAAGATCATTTATTTAGTCACTCTCTTTCATATTCTCTTTGTTCTATTTTTACCACATGTCATTCCACTTTACAATAAAATTGAAGCATAATAATAAACCATTTTCCTACATTTTATTACAAATCTGCCACTCTTTACACAATTTAATAAACGATAGTTTTTTCCCCCTCTCTCTCTCTCTTTCAATCAAATTGAAGTATATACATTATACGTTTATATACATCAATTTTTAGCAGCATTATGTATATACTGTTTGCCGTTTGGTTTTATAAAATAACGTTATATATATATATATATATATACGTTTGCCGTTTGGTTTTATAAAATAACGTTATATATATATATATATATGAAGTAATGTATGTATATATCACTTGTGTATGTATAAATATTACCGTTGTTCTTCAATATATATATATATATATAATAAATTTCTCTTTTTCAATTTTTTGAACTTCATTTTTCTTTAAATCTTGTAATATTATAAAAGATTAGAATTAGTAATCCTAGTATGAGAGTAAAAATGAGAGTGAGCAAACAAGTGATTTTAGCATTTTTCAATCTGTTCCTTTGAAAGTTGTGTAGAATAAATGCAAGCCTAGACACATGTTTTGGATAAGCATTAATATCTTTTTTTTTTTGATATTTTATACATTTACCTCTGAATTTGTATGGTTTTAACAATTTGTCCCTAATTTTACCAAGTTGCCCTCTCAACTTATAAACTTGTTATAATATGCCCCAATTTGACTGATTGTGTAAAGTCAGTGTCAAAAAAGCACGTTCGATGAAAAATTTCAACATCCCAATTCGAACGTGACATAAATATTTTAATTTCTTGACTTTTAAACCTTTAAAATCTAATAAAAAATTTGAGCAAATTTAGTAAAATTTAATAAAATGGGGCATATTGTAACATTTTTACATGTTCAGGAGTTTGATTGCCAAAATTAAAAGTTCGAGGGACAATTTGCTAGACCACGAAAAGTTCAGGGGGCAGTTGTGCTAACCAACCCCCTCCATTTTTTTTTTAGTTTATTTTTTAAGGTATGATTGGAATGAGTTATATGAGATTCTTTATGGTAGAGCCTTAATAAGTGCTCTAACGATGCAACACTGCTTTTTCAACTATTGTATTAGTTTTTTATAGGTTAGATCTGTGAAGGTTTGTATTAAAAATTTATAACGCGCCACTGTTCTTATTACAAATCTGACCATTGAAAAAGTAATCTAACGACAAAAAGTAGAAAACAATGCTCCATCAATGAAGCACTAATTAAGATTCCACCATAAAGATTCCCAAAATATATAAATTAGATAGCTGACTAAAAATATTATAACAATTATTAAAATTTTATTTTTATCACGTCACTTTAATAAATTTTTATATTTAATGATAACCACCAATAAAAATAAAATATAATTATTAAAAACTCATCTACATATGTGTTTATTTTTAACTAAATTAGTCTAAAAGTTACTTGCCTACTTTTCTATTTTTGGGAAATTAGAATTTATGGGACATTTAGTTCATGGATTCAGAACCACGATTCATAATTCTGATTTTTAAAATTTAAATTTTTGATAAGAAAAAAACACTGTAAAAATTAAGAACCATAATTCAAAATTAAGGACGAACCCTTAAAACAAACATCCCATTAGTTATTTAAAAAGGTGCCATTTAGGTGTGGTAATTAAACGATCATAATGACGTATTGAATTATTTTTGTATAATTTCTTTTCCTTTGTCATTGTTGCTCTTTTACGGCTGGAGTTTATTTTCTTTTATCCTAAGAATTTTATTGTGTGAGTATGTTTAAACGTTGTATATATGATTAAAATTACATTAAAATAAAAAACATAAAAAATAATTAAATTAAAAAAATTTTCTATAGAATTTCTTTTTCTAATACCCTGTCAAAAACGTTTTACCACAAGAATAAATAGAAAGAACAGAGAGAAAATAAAACTTTTATTTTTTTATTTAAGAACGAATAATGGACTTTTATTGAAAGGAAAAAGAAGTGTCACTCTAGTAGCACAGAAGAAAAAAAAAATTACAAGTAATTTTTTACTTTTTCGTTAGATACGTGTTATAAATTATTTGTTTTATATATTTTTATTAATTTAATGCGCTTTTAATTAAATTCAATGATCAATTAGGTTTTAGAGACTTTACTTGGAAAAGGTCTCAAGAAAAAATAATGAAAATAAGTAACATGGAATGACGAAAATGGTCAGCGGGCTGAAGCAGATAAGCTTGAGCCGGTGAGCAACGTGGGCCAGTGGGAAAGTGGCGTTGGTTCGATGAAAGAGCCCTCTATGGCGGAGCCTTGTCTGATTTTTTAACAGCAAATTTTTTTTTTTTTTGACTGGTTGGAATGGACCATATTAAAAGCCCCTTAATTTATAGAGAGAGAGAAAATTTATCTCTTCGAATCTTGGAATTCTTGGCCTTTTCTGCCTTGTGGATAGGTGGGGACCCTTTCTTTCCCCTTATTTGTTGTGTATCTTTACAGCCTGTACCCAAACGCTTTCTTTGGTCTATTCTCTTATGAAGAAATTCTGGGGGAGCTTCCGAAAAATAAACAATCAATCATTTTTTATTTTAATCTATCAGATTTATTTTACATGAAAAATTATTATTTTACATATTTTTTAAATTTAAAATAATTTTAATTTAATCTGATTGAGAATCCGTTTAGTTCGTTGATTCGAATTTTTAATTCGAATTAATATGTTACTTTATGTGAGAGCTTTTTACTGTAATAAAAATGTTAAATTTAACTGTTTATGAGAATTTTTTACTATAATAAAATTCAAATTCTAAACTCAAATCAATAAAATAAACGTAACTTAAAACTACATATAAAACTAATCTAACAGAAAAACTCCACTTCTTTAAAATTGTCTTTTTACTTTTATCATTTTCTTAACTAAAAAAACATGTATAACGTCATTTTGACGAGACAAGACAACAAACATGACACGTCTCTCCGTACTAAAAAAGAGTTGTTTTTTTTAGAAAAAAAAAAAACCAAGCAGCCGTTAAACAAGATCATAAATGGGAATGGAAAAACCTTGGTCGATGTTTTAGTCCATGTTTCCGACAATTTGCATTCAATGGCTGCAAACAGACATAAAAAGTGTGATTTAGTCTCAATATCGACGATGAGAATCCATTCTTTTTGTTTTTTTTTTGTTTTGTAAAATTTCATAAGAGGTTTTGATAGTCGCCGGTTGAATTTTTTTTCATATATTTTTGTTGAAAGAAATGTTTTGATGATTTTTCAAAATATTTTTGTGTGAAAAGCCAACCTTAGTTGCTAGATTTTTTATACCACCTGGTGGCCGTAAAATATCAGACTAAACATACTAACAAAAGTATCATGGGAACAATTTTGGCTCTCTAATTGCCAAAGTTTTAGTATTACGGTAGGATATTTCCTAGTAGCACAATAGAATTCTAACGGTCATTCATTGATGATTGCTAGTTGCCGGTTGTCAGAAACTTTAATATCACAGGGGACACCTCTAATTATCTTTGTAAGATGATCAGCAAAAATTATCTTTGTAGGATACCACTTGATTGCCAGTAGGGGATCATCAATCGCTCGAAGTTTGAGTATCATATCACGGTAGCTCTAAGTATCACAGTAGGTTACCAATGGTCGTTGGTAGGCAGTTGCCAGCCGGTTGTTGAGTGCTAAAATTTTTAATATCATCGTGGGATACTACCAAGTATCATGGTAGGTGTCATACGGTTAAATTTTCAACTTAAAATTCGACACAATGTGATGGCGCTAAGTCACTAAGACTCAGCCCGTCAAACCTGTAACCACAAAGGTTTAACTAACGGGAAACTAACAAAAGCCACACAAACAAACACAAGCTTTACGGAAACCCTTTCCAACCTTTTATTGCTCTCATAAAAGGAAGACACTAGCTTAGGCTTAAATGTTGGATTACACAACCACCGTGTCTCAGTTGCAGCCTAACACTATTTATAAACACTCTATTGTGGCTGACACTCCCAGCCACGTAGGTTTGCTGGACTAACTAGCCCCAGCCACGTAGGTTTGCTGGACTAACTAGCCCCAGCCAAGTATCCCTTCACTTGATCAGTTACAGCGCCCACTAAGTCCCCCAACTTAGTCACATTCGTAGTCACTAAAGCCACAACCGTTGCTGCCTTGAATCTCGATCATGGGCACCACGTGGTCCTTTCTCAGTGTGCCAATCGGCCCATGTGTGCCAATTTGCTGCAACAGTCTGCCCCCACAATGTCTCCTGACTCGGTCTCAGTGGTTCCTATTTTCGTGGCCCTCGCGCCACCTGTCTAGCCAGTCAATGACCCCTCTGAAGCAGGCCTTGGTTAGTTCTAACATTCATGGTCCATGAGCCACTTTGTCGCCCCACTCCGCACATGGTCTGGTCATGGGCGAGAATCTCATGCGGAGGTTGGGCCACACACGTTAAGCCGCTTGCGTGCATGCCACTTGACCCCCATGATTCGCACATCTAACCAACTCCGCTTATTTCGCATTGTTTGAGCCTGTTGCGCATTGTGACTAATCTGTGTGTTTGTTCGCGCACCTGCCCCGCACGCTCCCACATATTGCTTCAGTCTAACTAGTTCTCGGCTTGCAACATGCCTCATTCTTTGTACTTGTCTTGGGTGATCTCCACACCCCCTTTGCGGCCCATGGCACCTATGTAAGGGCTTCGGTGTGCCATGACCGAGTCTTAGCTGGTCAGGGGCTAACAAACCACCCCCACTGGATGAAGCCAATGTCCTTGTTGGAGGGGAGTCTAAGCAATGCTTGATTTGCCTCTTGAACTACCCCAAAGTAACATCTCTTTCCCATGTTGCATCTGCTTCGTTGCCACCTTTCCACTGAACCAAGAAATTGGTCCGCCGAATCTTCTTACTCTGCCCCATGGTCCGGTGGTCAAGGATTTTCTCAATATCCTTGTCAAATTGCTTCCGAATAATGGGCGGTGCATAAATTAATAATCTATATAATATCTCAAAGATTTTATGAAACTTTTTGTTATACACGATCTTCTACTCTCGCGCTTCCGCATCTGAAATTGTTTTGAAAACCAACAATTGGTATCAGAGCGGTCTATAGACTATATTTATTTATGCTTCGATTATGCAATAATCAATATTGTATTAAATATGTGATATTTAATTTGTATGTATGTGATGGGTAGGTACTTGCATTTATTTATATATGTTCGTATTGATTCATGTTGATGAATGTATGGATGATGGATTTGGTCGTTAATTATATGGTTCCATGTATCGGTTTTATTCGTTCGATAAATTATTTGTAATTTTATTCGGGTATTAGAATTATTATAATTCTAGGATTTGGATAGATCAGGGCAAGGAATCTCAAGTACAAGAAGCTCAGAAAAATTCGGAAGTGACGCCCTGCCTACGGCCTAGCCGCGCCCCGCCCGCGGCCCAGGCGTGCCCAGGGCGCGGACTGCTTGTTCTATGAACATGTTTTGTAGAGGGTGATTCCTAATCCTGAATAGTAGATTCATGAGCAACTAATCATGTTCTCTTTCTTTGCAAGGCTTTAGCTCTTAGATGGAAATTTGTTTCTACCTAAACAAAGAAGAAGAATTAAAGTAGATAAGATTTACTAATTCTAGAAACATCTTTAGTAGAGGGCGATTCCTAGTCCTGGATAGTTGATACGGGAGCAACTAATCATGTTTAGTTTTCTTTGTAAAATCATTAATTCTTACAAAGAACTTGCCGTCAGGTACTATACGATGAGAGTGGGAATACCGTGAGGGTATCAGCAAAAGCAGTGGGAGAAGTTAGACTTCAGTTTTGGAAATAATAAATACCTTGTTGTGAACAATGTTTATTTCCCTCCAAGCATAAAGAGAAATTTGATTTTTGTTTCTAAATTATTTGAACAATTGCCTTTAATAATAATCTAGTCCACAATTTTTTCAGAATGGTTTCGATATTTGTTCAGGATATTAAGAAAATGATTTATACTTTTTAAACCGATGCCTGACTCACTACTTAACATTGAAATGTTCAAAAGTTACCAAACCTAAGAATAAAAAGTAAAGGATCCCTCACAATGATAACACATATTTGTGGCATATTAGGCTTGGTCATATTAACCTAAACAGGATTGAAAGACTGGTAAAGGATGATCCTTTATGCAAACTAAAATTTGGCGAGTTTCCGATCTATGAATCTTGTCTAGAAGGTAAAATGACTAAGAGGCATTTCACGGTGAAATGAGAAAGAGCTACAGATCCCCTAAGCTGATACATTCAGATGAATGTGGACCATTAAACGTCCAAGCAAGAGGAGATTATGAATACTTCATCACTTTCGTTGACGATTATTTGAGATATGATTATGTTTACCTAATGCAACGTAAATCATAAACTTTTGGAAAGTTTAGAGAATTCAGACCGGAAGTTGAAAAATAATTAGGTAAACCAATCAAGACACTTCAATCCGATGGAGGGGGTGAATACTTGGACTAAGAGTTCAAGGATTAATTGATTGAAGAAGGTGTGTTGTCACAACTGACAACACCCGGCACACCACAGCATAATGATGTTACCGAGAGGAGAAATCAGACTTTGCTCGACATGATAAGATCAATAAAGAGTTATTCTTTACTGCCTACTTCATTTTGAGGACATGTCCTCAAAACTGCGGTGTATATTTTAAGCTTAATATCATTTAAGTTTGTACCTAAGACGCCTCTAGAGTTGTGGAATGGTCAAAAACCTAGTTTGAGACACATTCACATATGGAGGTGTCTAGCACACGTGTTGAGGCAAAAGGCCAGGAAGTTGGACCCAAGGACGGAAGTATGCATCTTCGTGGGATACCCACAAGAGATAAGAGGATGACTATTTTATAGTCAAGAAGATTAACAAGTATTTGTGTCGACAAATGTCACGTTTCTGAAGCATGATTATATGATAGATTTTAAGCCCAGAAGTAAATTAGTACTAGAAGTGTTACTTCCGATGAGATTGGACCACAATCGGCAAGTGTTGTCAGTACATAAAGAGATAAGACCACGATTCCTAATCAAACTACTGTGACACCTCGTCGTAGTAGGAGGGTAAGCAAGTTAGCTGACCGGTATACCAGGGAGGCACAGATCATCACTGCTAGTGACGGTAAGGAGAATCTATTAACCTTTAAAGTTGCGATGGATGATTCTGATAAGAAAAAATGGCAAGCAGCTATGAAACTTGAGATGGAGACCATGTACTCTAACTTAGTCTGGCAACTTATAGATTTACCCGAAGGGGTAAAACCTATTGGATGCAAGTGGATCTTCAAGAAAAAGAGAGGAGCAGATGGAAAAATAGAGACTTATAAAACAAGGCTAGTGGATAAGGGTTATACCCAGAAAGAATGAGTTGACTATGAGGAAACTCTCTCACCAGTAGCCATGCTAAAGTCCATTCGGATACTTCTGGCCATAATAACATATTTTGACTGTGAGATATGACAGATGGATGTCAAGACAACTTTTTTGAATGGCTATCTTGAGGAAGTCATCTATATGGATCAGCCAGAGGGCTACATAGAAGAAGGCCAAAAGAAGAAAATCTGCAAATTGAAAAGATCCATTTATAGATTAAAGCGGGTGTCTAGATCATGGAACATCAGGTTTGATTTGATCAAAACTAAGATGTATCAAACGAAAGAAAAGAAGATGTTCTCGTTCTTTACTAGCTTGAATATCTGATATTCAAGAGGAGTGGTTAGTCATTGTCAGTTTGAACTCATGATCAGATCATTGGGTAGCGATGTAGTATATCCTTAAGTGTATAAGGAAAGTAAGAAATTATAAGATAGTTTAGTCAGTTAGAGAGTTGTCTTTTAGCTGTGGAGAATTTCAATTCTGACCCCATCATGTTGAAAAGGGTTGGCCAGAACTAGCCAGTGAACTTGGTATCCCTGTCACTCATAATATCCTCAGGTAAGCCAAAATACTTTACCATGTTTTTAAGAACAGGTTGGCCGCAACACCCGCCGGGCACTTGTCTAGCGTTAGAATGAACATAACATACTTCGAGAATCGATCAACCACGACCATGATCGACCACATTCCATTTGCCGCACGGTATCCTGAAATGAAGTCCATTGAGATAGACTTCCAAGGCTTCTCCGGAATGGGCAGGGGTTGCAACAACCCTGCTTCTTTCTTCTTTTTTGTCTTGTCTAGTTGGCAAACCAAACATGTTTTCACGTACATCTCGACGTCAACTGCCATTTTGGGCCATAATAAAACCAAGATTGGAGGGCTATCATCCTTTCAATCTCTGAATGTCCTGCTCATTGTAGGTCATGCGTCTCTCGCATCAATTTGTACCTTAGGCCCCATGTATTAGGCACAAATAATTGTTGGTTTACGAATCGAATTCGGGTGCAGAAGCATGGAAATACGGATCGGGTCCAAACATAAATTTTCATAAAACTTTTGTGAATACTATAGAATATATTAATTTACAACGAATAAATTAATCTAATTAATTTAGTGCAAGAATTATACCTTGCTAACAATTAGGAAGATAACTTGAATTCTTTGACCAATGAACAATCCAAGCTCCAAGCTTTCTCAGAATACCCGAATCTTCCACGTCTACTCCTTGAAACTTACAAGACTTAAAGTGTGGGCTCTAGGGTAGAACTTTCATTTATGATCACTCGCTAATTTGTCTTTCTTCACTATCAACGCATGTATGTGAAGAAACTGAGAATTAGAAGAACTTTTCTTCTCTTTTTCTCTTGCTATAAATTCAGCCAACACTAGGGAATTAGTAGATCAAAATCTTCTTCTCCAATTTCTATTGTCTCATATTTATAAAGAATTAGGAGAACCCTTTTGCTTGTAGACAAAGCAAATAGAAATTTGTAGTTACCATATTTTTAATTTCATTAAAAATACAGTTTCCCTTTTAATTTTTGAAACAATATTTTCTTTCCTTTTAATTTTAGAAACGAACTTTCCTTCCCTTTTGCTTATAGGGTGGCCGGCCAAACTAAGGAAGAGAGAGAAAAAAATTCTTGCTTTCTCAACTTTCTAATTTTAGCTCCAATTCATTTCCAAATAAAGTAACAATTTACTTTCCTTTTTGAATTTAATAGGAAAACTTGTCAAACAAGTAAACCAGATTACTTAGAGAGTGAGCAAATAAATCTTAGTGGGATTTTTCCTGTGTCACACACCCCTGTGGTCCCACCACAATGTATGACAAAATAATTAAATAATCACATTATTTAATATATAATTAATTCTTAATTAATTGTTCGTGAGTAAAATAAAATCCTGATAATTCATCTTATCTTACACAAAATACAAGAATGACGCGGGGACTCATGAACCTATAATTTTGAGTTCTAATATAATTAATAATTAATTAAACTCTTTAATTAATTAATTAATTCTATTAATTTTAAAAAGTTTCTCCACTAAAAATTTAGAATTGCACTCTCAAAATTATAGACATAATTTACTTGTATGAACTTGAAGCGTCCATTTGATATAGTCACTACATATAGATCGGTCATCCATAAATAATTCATAATTAGAGCTAGGTGAAATAACATCTCTAATTACATTTGTATCCTTGAGTCCCATTGATTCTCTAATGGATAGTGATTCATAAAACACATTTAGAAATCAGAGCTCTAACTAATCTAAGTACCGAATCAACTCTCAAGGGAATTATTTATCTGTTTCTTTCTTAAGAAGGAATGGATTCCATTTTGTTATATTAGCATTCCCGGCTACCTATTTCTTCATGTCTCCAAGATATAAGGATAAGATCTAACTATGCCGAGATCTTTACCAAGTAAGTCAAAAGACACGTATCCATAAATAAAAGTATGCTAATAACTTAGGATTAAGATTATTATATATATGACCATCAGTAGACTTAATTAGAATTTCTATACTTAAACGAAAATTATCATATATTCATATTATGTCTATGTCTCAGTCCTATATAATCTCATTATGTAAAATACACTCACTTCGATATCACGGCATATCAACAATAGGATAAGATCATTCCATTCATAATGGGAATGACATGTATTAATAATGTGATCAATTAAAGATTTCAAACTTTAATCGATAACAATTATGGACATAATGTTTCGATTATTATCCTTAAATATTATCCTATAGTATATAACACTTATATACTATATTTAAGGTTACATAAATAATCATGGAATTTTTAATGACATTCATAAAGTATTCAATAATATATGCACGTGAATAATGAAATTTCTACTTTATTAATTAAATAATAAAATCTTTGATTACGTCTCATGCTTTCATGACACTATTCTCAACAATAATTGACCACCTTTAGCATACAAAAGACCATTTTCAAGCTAGTACCTTTTAACCAAGCCCTCTTGGACTTCTTGGCGAAGCTTGGTGTAGGTTGAGTCATCGTTAGCATGCTCCCGGACTTGATCAAAGCTGCAACATGACCCTGCACTTCTTTTCTACTCAATGCATCTGGGACCAGGTTTTGTTTCCCTGGTTTGTGTTCCCAAACAAAGTTAAACTTTGCAAGGAACTCCTGCCATCGGGCATGTTTTAGGGTTAGCTTCTTCTGAGTTTTAAAGTAGGTGTTGGCCACATCGTCAGTCACCACCGTAAACTTTGTCCCTAACAATAGTCCCTCCAAGTATCGAGATAATGCACCACTGCCACCATTTCCTTCTCGTGAGCAGAGTATCATTGCTCGGCATCTTTAAGTTTTTAACTTTCAAAGGCTATCGTACAAGGACACCGCCAATGGCACGATCGCAGGCATCAATGTGAACTTCAAATGGCCTTTCAAAATTCGTTAGTTTCAACATCGGTTCAATTGAAATAACAACTTTGAGTTTATTGAACGTTTCTTGGCATGGCTCACTCCACGCCCACTTGATGTCCTTTTTGAGCAAATCCGTCAAGGGGCTCACCTTTTTCGAATATCCTTGGATGAACTGCCTATAGTAGTTCACCAATCTAAGGAATGATTGTAGTTAATCAGCCATCTTCGTTGGTGGTGGCTAGTTAAGAATAGCCTGCACCTTCCGCTTATCCTTTCGAAGCTGGCCTTTGCTAATCCAGTGGCCAAGAAACTTCACTTCCTGCCTGCAAAACTCACATTTCTCTTTTTTGACAAATAGCTTATATTCTCTAAGCTGTGAGAATACTTGCCGTAAGTGACCCAAATGATCATACAGTGACTCAGAGAAAATTACAATGTCATCCAAATACATAACCACAAACTTGTCCAAAATAGTGCAGGGGCATTGGCTAAACCAAAAGGCATTACCAGGAACTCAAATGAGCCGTACCGCGTGACACAAAGGGTCTTGTGTTCATCCCATTCACAATTCGAACATGCCAATATCCTAATCACAAGTCCAGCTTCGTGAAGTAGCAGGCATTTGAAAGATGATTAAACAGGTCTGCCGCATTCGACACATGTATTTATTTTTTACTGTCACTTTGTTTAGTGCCCGATAGTCCATGCACATCCACAATGATTCATCTTGCATATTCTAAAATAACATCGGGACACCATAAGAAGCTTTGGACTGTTGGATGAAGCCTGCAGCGAGTAACTCGTTGAGCTGCTTCCTCAATTCCACCAACTCTGTAAGGGCTAATCGATATGGGGCTTTCTCTGGAGGCACGACCCCTGGCTCCAGCTCAATTTTATGATCAATTGCTTTCCTTGGCGGAAGCTCCTGAGGTAATTCTAGAGGCATCAAGTCAGCAAATTCCTCCAGGACAACTGTATACTCATTAGGCACCTCCACAACCTGATCGAGCTTAATCTGAATGAGTGTTACATTGAAGGTTGTCTCTCCCTTTTTTACTCCCGCTTTCAGTTGCTTGGCTGATTACACTGTAATCACCTCTCGTCTCTCGGGCCTTTCGGCTTGCATATAGCAAGGTGATCTCTCATCCGCCACCATCATGCCAAACAAGTGAGGTATTAGAGTTACTTTTGCCCGAATAAAGAACTCCATGCCAAGAATTAACTCAAAATCATCAAGGGGAACAATGGTAAGATTACACTCACCTTCCCAAAAACCAACCCTGAGAGTTATCGTGGCTGTATCTTGAACCGGGACTGCTCCAGAATTGACCGCCTTCAACTTAAGGGAGCTTTAGGTCATCGTCAGTCCTAGTTTCACCACAATCTTTTGGGATAGGAAGTTATTGGTCGCCCCCGTGTCCAACAGAACAAGAACATCCTTTCCATCGACCCGTACCATCACGTGCATCAAGCCTTTAGTTAGCGAAGAATTTTCAGCCGTTATTGTGTTCAGCAACTGCAACGGGTTCATTCTTGAGGTTTCTGAACCATCAGAAGTATTAACATTACCTTCCTCTTGCAAAGGAGGGTGCTAAGCCTATCTTTCTTAGGGCAATTCTTTGCACGGTGAAGACCATCACAAATGAAACATCTATCTTTGCTTTTGGACGGGGACTGGCCTTTGGACTTGTCAGACTCGCCAGTCTTCTTCCCCTTCAAAATCTGTGGACTTCTTATTATCCTTCCTGGATGACTTGCCTTTCTTCCCATCACTCTTCTTTGTGTCTGAAGAGTTAGTCATTTAGAAGTCCACCAACACGTTCGTAGCAGTATAAGCCGTAGGTAGATCTTTCTCACCTTGCCTCCTTAGCTCAGTTTGCACCCACACATGCAACCCTGACATAAAATTGAATAATTTGTCAGATTTTGACACATCCTGAATGTCCAGCATCAAAGAACTAAATTCTTTAACATAATCTCAAACTGTCCTCATGTGTTTTAGCTTCTTTAGGGACTCCCTCACAACCCAGGAAATGTTGCAAGGCAAGAATTGATCCTTCAATTCTTTCTTTAGCGTTTCCCAATCCTCAATTCTGGGTCGGTATGTGCTAGCATGATTAGCCATCCGTGTACGCCACCACAGTTTGACGTCACCATCCAGGTACATACTTGTGATGGTCATCTTCTCTGTTTTTGGAATTCAATAAGCCTTGAAATACTGCTTTATGAACCAAAGGAAATTCTTCAATTCCTTTGCATTGCGGCTACCGTTGAATGATTTGGGCTTTAGGACTTTGATCTTCGAAACAACACCATCATGGAGAGAAGGGCTGCCCAAAGCACGCTTCAGAACCATGATCTCGTTCACCAAATCTTTGAAGTTCCCTTTCACTAAGTCGATGAAGGTCACGAAGTCCTCTAACATCGACATAAACTGAGTCTCCATCTCTTAGGTCAGTGACCCATTAGCGGTGTTGAGAGTTACGATATGCTCCCTCTGTCTCTCGCGTTGAACAGCCAAGTTCACCGCATTATCAGTCTCAGGGGCACCGACAAAGTTTTCCATCCGAGCCACACGTTCCTTCAACTCGTTTATAGCCATACCAAGCCTTCAGCCGAGCTCTGATACCAATTGTCACGCGGTTAAATTTTCAACTTAAAATTCGACACAATGTGATGGCGAATTTACGATATGCTCCCTATGTCTCTCGCGTCGAACAGCCAAGTTCACCACATTATCAGTCTCAGGGGCACCGACAAAGTCTTCCATCCGAGCCACACATTCCTTCAACTCGTTTATAGCTATACCAAGCCTTCAGCCGAGCTCTGATACCAATTGTCACGCGGTTAAATTTTCAACTTAAAATTTGACACAATGTGATGGCGAAATTCGACGCGGTCACCAAGACTCAGCCTGCCAAATCTACAACCACAAAGATTTAACCAACGGGAAACTAACAAAAGCCACACAAACAAACACAAGCTTTACAGAAATCCTTTCTAACCTTTTATTGCTCTCATAAAAGGAAGACACTAGCTTAGGCTGAAACGCTGGATCACACAACCACTGTGTCTTAGTCGCAGCCTACCACTATTTTTAAACAATCTGTTGTGTCTAGCAGCCCCAGCCACGTAGGTTTGCTGGAGTAACCAACCCCGTCCAAGTTTGCCCTCACTTGGTCAGTTACAACGCCCACTAAGTCCACCAACTTAGTCACATTCGTAGTCACTAAAGCCACTAACCGTTGCTACCTTAAATCTCGATCATGGGCACCACATGGTCTTTTCTCAGTGCGCCAAGCGGGCCACATGTGCCCATTTTCTGCAACAGTCTGAACCCACAACATCTCTTGACTTAGTCTTAGCGGTTCCTATTTTCATGGCCCTTAAGCCACCTGTCTAGCCAGTCAATAGCCCCTCTGAAGCAGGCCTTGGTTAGTTTCGACTTTCATGGTCCATAAGCCACTTCGTCGTCCCACTCCGCAAATGGTCTGGCATGAGCAAGAATCTCGCGCGGAGGTTGGGCCACGCACGCTAAGCCGCTTGCGTTCATGCCACCTGGCCCTCATGATCCGCACATCTAACCAACTCCGCTTATTTAATGTATTGTCTGAATCTGCATTGTGGTCACCATGGTTACTGTTGGTATCTTAATATAATAATATTAAAGGTATATTTGATATTATAAATAAATGATGAGTTTTTAATAGTTACGTTTATATCTATGATTACCACTAAATATAGAAATCTAATGATATAGTGTGATAAGAATCCAATTCCATTAATTGTCATAATTTTTTTTTGATCAACTATATAATTTATTATAACTTTCATATTAATATCTTACTGTTAAAATAATGATACTTATTAAATGGTAAATATTAGAACAACAATTAAAACCACACCTTATAAATAAAATAACACGACCTTTTTTATTTTGGTGAAAATATGATAGCATGAGTTGGCATGGCATTTTTAAGTGCTTTTTCTCATGGCATAAATCAATCCAAAGCATTTATGTAAAGAGCCTAAGATTCACATTCAAAAGCGCACTTTGTTTTAATATAGGCCCAAATTGCCTCCCAATGGCCCATTTATGTTTCCTTCATTCTTTAAAAAAAGAAAAAAAAAATTATGAAATGAAAGAACTATTTTTTGAGGCAAGAAAGGAACAGAGAAACTATTGTTTGATCAGGGTGTGCAAAATCATACGTAAATCAATTTTAGGCCCAGTTTCGATTGCTATTCAGCTATTGAAACTTCTGAAGGCACTTTGCATTAAGAACCATGAGTGCTTGGTAAAAAATACACAAAACACTTTGTGTTGGTGTCTTTGCATATACATTCTAAGTTATTTTTGAGCAGTAAAACTTTTGTCTGTGCTTCTAATATTACTATAAGTAAAAATACTGCTGTAACACAAAATTTCCAAACTGGTTTTGGTCAATTCATCATGTCTTTAGTTTAAATAAAGATAATGGAAGAAGTAAGCCTTTCTTGACTTCTGGCCTTTTTCTTCATAAATTGTTTCAACAATGGGAAACGAAATTTGTTTCATCATTGACAAAAACACTTGCAAGAACTATTTGCTGCCACAATTACAAAAGTACCCAACATTTTTTTTTTTTAAAAAGGCAAAGGCAATTGATTTATCTGGTCCCGTTTATATATAAGATAATCATAAAGTTCAATTCTTTTGTAGATAGCATAAGACCAAAAAAAACTTTGCGAGACTCTTTTGTTAACCATATCTTTTGCATTCAATTTTTTTTGTCAAATTTTCTTCACTATTTAGGTCTTAGTCTAATATTACATATATAAAAACATGGGTAGAGTTGAATTCTTTGAAGAAATCTCAATCACCCCAAAATTACTTCTTCATTTCAAAAGACTCGAAATTATTCAAAATGTTCTTCATTAATTCGTCGAATTTTTAATGAAAGTGCCAAAGGTTACAATTTGTAACCTCTTAAAATTTGTGGGCCAAAATGGATAAGGAGCATAAATTAGGGATCAACCCAAAAAGGTTGCCAAGGGAGAACAACAGAGAACAAGAGAGAAGTGGTTATCTGAATTAAATTGGAGGAAGAAGAGCAAAGAATGGAAATGGTCAAAGGCAAAACAGAATTGAAACTCCACATTCAATGTGGTTGACAGCTCAAACAGAAACCCAAGGAATATGCCCCCCACCCCCAAAACCAGATGCGTACTTACTATATTTAGAAACCGAAAAAGTGGAGTTCTAATGGGCCCCACTTGGAAAAACTATGGTCTTTGTTTGGTAGAATGGCCCTCTCCCCTGAACTCAAGGATATCCCCCCAATTCACAACCCAATCCCTTTCCTTTCCACAACTTTTTAAAGAAAATAAAAGAGGAAATTATATTAGAAATACTCATAAATATCAATTAGAGTTTTATGATTTTCTTTTGAAACATATCAATTGGAATTGTTCTGTGAGATTCCTTGCCAGACTTGTCATTTTCCTCTTTTTGTTAAGAGTAGATTCTCTCACCCAGTTACATTGATATATTTGTGTGCACTAACTACATGGACGACTTTTTAATAAGTTATGTTTTATAGTTATTATTCCAATATAGAAATTGAATAATGTGTTATAATAAGAATATACTTTATTACAAC
The DNA here is from genome assembly GCF_000414095.1 of Morus notabilis. Taxonomy (NCBI): domain Eukaryota; kingdom Viridiplantae; phylum Streptophyta; class Magnoliopsida; order Rosales; family Moraceae; genus Morus; species Morus notabilis. Next base: position 2,927,497 of record NW_010367622.1, read on the forward strand.
AGTTTGATTAATATATGTATGTATGTATATATATATATATGTATGTATATATGTATGTATGGCTCTCCATCCTTTCAAGTTAGGGCATTATGTTGCGTTGAAGGGAGAGAGATTATTTTTACAGTATCTTGCTTTTAAGGACTTGAGTCGTTTAGCATAACAAAATTTGCCTTTTTATGGAAAAAGGATGAAATTCTGAACATGGGGTTTGGAGGGCTGGCTCTCTCTCTATGTACGGTTATATTGCGGCTCTGAAAACAAACTGTTATTGTTTTTCAGTAGTTTCTTGGGACCCAAACACTCCCCTAACGCTTTAGCCGACATGGGAAATGGTGCTATAGTGCAGACACCTCTACTTCAAAACTCAGAACTAGCCCCTTTAAAAAAATAAAAAATAAAAACCTCAGAAGTTTGAACCCTATAAATATTACATTAAAAAAATAAATATTATATTTTAGTGCAGTATATGTTATAGTTTCTTTAAGAATCACTGAGAAGATTTATCAAATAGAAAATTCACATTTTAGTTGCTATATCAATTGGCCAATTTTTTGTTGCTAGCCTGGTGCAATTGGTCAAATTTTGGTAATTACGTTTCCATTTACAATTATAAAAAAAATCAGTAAACAATAAGCGAGGTAATAATAACAAAAGATCAACTAATGCAAAAAAGGAAGTTTGTTGTTTGTTTGGTCTTTTTGAATTTAGAGGCAAGGGAATTACAGCAGTAGACCTCAAACATAAGAGATAAAGTGTGAAATTATTGTTACGATAAGCCTGAAAAAAGTACTAGTCTACCAATCACTGCAATTTAAGGTTCCGTTTATTTCACCGATTTGAGTTTAGAATTTGAGTTTTGTTACAATAAAAAACTCTCAAAAACAGTCATATCTAACTTTTTTGTTACAATATAAAGCTCTCATATAAAATCATATCTCAACTCGAATTAAAAACTCAAACCAGCGAACTAAAGGAACCCTAATTTTGAGTTTTTAGCTGTCCTTTAAACTTCATGTGATTTAACACTTTCGTCCTTAAATAAAAAATACAAAAAGAAAGAAGGTGAAAATGCAAAAAAAAAAAAAAAAGATTTTTTCTAGTGTTTCCTCTTTGGTAAGAACACCGGTGTTTTTTATTTATTAATCGTCGAATCTGTAGTAAATCTGATCAAATGTCAAATTAAATTAAAAAAATAATACAAATCTGACGATTAATAAATTGAAAACACTAGTATTTTTAAAAAATAGAGAATACTAGATAAATTCTAAAAAAAAAAGGAGAAAATGCAAATGTGTATATATATATATATATATATATCTTGCAATTTTATCTAATTCAACTTTTACTTTTTGACTTTTAAATTCAAAAAGTATCTATGTGTTTTTGAAACCATACAAAAGTATTCCTTCATTTAACTTTTTTAATTATTTTTTTTTAAAAATGGTCAAATTATCTTTAAATACCTCATATATTATCTAAATTTATTCTGACTTATACCAGCTTTTAAACAATCCTCTTAAATTTTTTTTTTTTTTTTTTTTTTTTTTTTTTTTTTTAAGTAATGACACTCTTAGATTCAAACATTCAGCAATGTGAAGGAAATTTACACCATCAAGTTGAACAAGTTTCTTTTTCTTTTTTCTTTTTCTTTTTTCTTTTTTCTTTTTTCTTTTTTCTTTTTTCTTTTTTCTTTTTCATTTTAAGAAGAATGTGAAATCTAAAAAAAAAAAAAAAAGATGTAATTTTTTTTATCGAGTTACTTGTACTGGGCAATTTTAGTAAGTTGGTAAATTATGCACCACGTTGAACAATTCTTTTTCAAAGATTTCAAAATGTGCAAAGAGTGCATAGTAAACTAACTCGTTAGAATTGCCTAGTATTACTAACGCGATAGAAAATTTACTTACTTTAAAAAAAAAAAAAAGATTTCACTTTCTTCTTAAAATGAAAAAAAAAAATTATTCACATTGGTGCTGTAAATTTCCTTCACATTACTAAACACATGAATCTAAAAGGGTCACTTAGAAAAATAAAATAAAAATCTAAGAGGAGCGTTTGGAAGCTGGTATAGCCCAAGCACAAACAACATATGAGGGGGTTGTTTTTTTGTAATGAAACTCAAAAAAAGTTTAAACTCGAGTTACAACTTTATTCAAGCTTATATTCTTTTGTAAAATTTGAGTTTGAACTCGAGTTTGGGGCTAAACTAGACTTCAAGTTTCCCCTTCAACTCGAGTTCATAAACTCGAACTCAAGTTAATGAATAGTATTTTTTTATTCTTAAAAATGCCGTAACTTTTTCGTTTTAATTCTAATTGAGATGATTTTTTTTCTATGCATTCACAACGAAAAGATGAATAAAATTCCACCCATATACCCTATTAAAATTTTTCATCACCATTGAGTTTTTATTAAAATACTATCTAAATACAAATTTAAGTTGTGACCCACCCAAACACAAACTCAAATAGATTCTCAATTCAAATCATAACTCAAATGTGCACATCCAAACACAAACTCAAGTTACAACTTCAACTCAAGTTATAACTCAAACTTAAGATCATCACTCAAGTCACTCTAACTCAAAAATGTAAAAGAACAACCCCGAGATATCTCAAGGATAATTTGGCCATTTTTAAAAAAAAATTAAACCAAAAATGTTAAAAGAATGAATATTTTTTTGTTTGGACTGAAAAACACAGGGAATACTTTTTAAATTTAAAAAAATCAAGGGTAAAAGTTGTATTTAAGTATAACCGAAGGAATGACTTGAGATTTTCTCTAAATACAAGTGATAAAATCTTTTACTTTAAATAAGAAATATGATTTTTTGTAGTTGAGACATAATTAATTTAGTCAGAACCTGATCGGTTTAAAGTTGTCAAATGGGCCGGGCCCTCCATGGACGGCCCGGCCCAGCCCAGTTTTGTCCAAGCCTGGATTCGGACCGACCCAGGCCTACGAAAAAGCCCTCCAGGCCGTTCGAATTGTGACCGTTGGGCCCGTAAAGGGCCCAACGATCACAATCCGAAAAAAAAACTCTAAAAATCCCTTATAAATACCCCTTAATCCTAGAATACTGCACTCTTTTTTCCTTCGGTAAGGTTTTGTCCTGATCTCCCCACGGGTTTTACTTGGCTAAGTTTTTAATGAGCCAGTCATTTATGTGTACTTATTCGTATTATCTCAATTCAATAAAATCACATCATTTAGGAGCATATGATGTATTTTTTTTTTTTAAATTAAATTTTACAAAAAAAATTACAAGGGCCAGGGCTAGGGCCTTGGCCCTTATGGACTAGGGTCGCGGGCCTAGACCAGGCCTAAGCATTTCTCCTCAGGCCCGCCCTAGTACGGCCCTGCACTGTGAAGAGCCATGCCAAACACAGCCTAGGCCTGCCACGGGTCTGGGGTCGAACATGCGCACGTTTGACAACTCTAGATCGGTTTACTTGAACTTATTGTATTAAAATATTGAATATTAATTTTGTATAAAAAATTGGAATAAAAATTGATACCTCTAACACTAGTAATTTAAAAATAATCACAAAATTAAAGAATTCAATAATGTTCATACCCTTTATTTGTATTATTATTCTTTTTTAATAATATAAGACGAAATCAAACCTGCAAATCTATCTCAAAGTCTCACCCTGTCCAAATACTAATCGCATTAAGGAAAAACCTTTTTGTCACTTAATCATGAGACTTTCTTTTCCCACTTTAAATAAGTATAGGCAGAGGGGTACGCATTCAATATTAGCCATGTATGAATTTACAAAACGAAATGAAAAGGAAAAAATTGAACTTGATTAGGAAAAGTACTACATATTACATAATACTACTTCATCGGCTAAGCACATTGCAGTGCTATACGACTTTCTCTATATATATGCGTGTGTATACATACATACATATATATATATATATATAGCAAGTTGGCTTAAATAGTTGAAAACCATCATATAATATAGCTAGTCTTTGGCTATATGGTGTTTTTAAACTACTTAAGCTCCTTAGATTCTATTAAATATATATATATATATAATCAGCTATAATTAAGCTCTCCCAATTTGCTTATAATATATTCCATCTAAGAAAAAGAAAAATGATAATGATTCTTGGATATAATTAACTAATTATAAGTGACTGCCCTATCTAGGAGAGGAGTTCCTTGAATGTGTAAAAGTTTATTAATTATCAGAAAATTGTCCCAAACAAGTTATATGTGTGTGTGTATATATATACATATATAAATATATATGGATACAATTATTATATAGATCAGAAGGAATAATAGAATCTGACGGCTGGGGAAGTAGTACTGTTCAACCTCTTGTGTTGGCATGCCACAGCATCTTCTTCATATTACGAGTTTTATGGTGGTGTTGGCCTGTAGCATATAAACCAACAAATAAGAATATGTGATTTTAATGTCTTTAGTTGACCTAAAGTACGATACTTATTGAAAGTCAACCAAAAGAAAAACATTTGTAATGGTTGAATTAGTAGGAATAATATTGTATTTATTTATTCACCATATTGCATTTTAAATGTGAAAATGCTTTGATACATTGAATTTGAACAGGATATTAAGGTAAACCGATGATTAATCTATATATATATATATATATATATATATTTGTAGATGGTATAAACTGCATGTACCAATAACTAGTACGCACGCCATTCGTTCATTTCTTTTATAAAATAAAATAAAATGTTTTTCTTTTTTAAACAAAATTGGTTTTTGTGTAAAAATGGTCATTTTCTATTTGTTAAACGTTATTATTTGAATTAGTGTACTTTTTACCCCTGAAAACTTGATTAATTAATCACACACAAAAGATGGCTTTTGTAAATGTCACAAGAATGAGTGTGTAAGTATCATTTTTTCACGAGAGAAATTCTAACTTCGGTTTAAAATTACACAAATATTTCTGTTTTATGGGAGTATAAACTAAACATATGTTACTATTTGAAGTCTTTCACAAAAAGAAAAAAATGAAATAAGCATGACATATAAGGGGGAGGGGGGGTGGGGGCGGCGGCACAGAAGCTGCTAGATTGAAAAAAAAAAAAAAATGGAAATCTTCCATGTCAACGTTAACATTTTTTTATTTGAAGTGAAAATGTTTAAAATAACAAAAATAAAATTATATAAATAATAAGGTAAAAAGTAGTTGAAGGGCCGGTTTACAGTAATATCTGATTGACCATGTTTATAATTAGGAAAACAAAACCACATAAACAATGATTTGCTATCTCTAATATCGTTTTTTAATCTTTTTGGTTTTGAAGCCAGGACGATCAATACATCAAAAACAATTCACACACCTATTAGACATTAATAGAGCTAGTCTCAATTATTATCTCTAATCATATTTACAAGGATAATACATTATTCAAACTGCTAAAACTAATTGCAAACAAGAACCAAGCCAAGTTCTAGCAATGAGAATCAAAGGCATCCTTTGTTTGTCAAAACAACATATTAATTACAATGTTTTGGCAAACTATTAAGGTAATTAGCGTATCTCGTAGTGGCACCATTGGTATTTGAGTAACAAACTTTGGCACTTACATTCGTAGTCTAATATATCAAGGCAACAACATATTATAAGTCGTTTAAGGGGTAAAAAAAAATGTAACATCCATGACAATTAATTAGGATCGATCAACTCATATCGATTAATTAATCTGCGGATCTCGACAAATTAAAGACCCATGAGTGACGAGATTATTAAAACACACAAATAAATTAACTTGACCAAATTAAGATGTAATATTATTAACTCAACCTCTTAATAATAAGTAGATAAAAGTTATTTCTGGCAGATACAGGGTGTTTGGTATGCGGGAATCAGTAGGAATCATATTCCCAGAAAAGTGATGGATGGTAATATGATTCCTAGGAATAATAAATTACTGTGTTTGGTTCCATACAGGAATTTTTTTCAAATTCCTAGGAATATTACATTACTGTGTTTAGTTGTTCGCATAGAAGAAGATCCATAATAATAATAATATATAATAATAATAATAATAATAATAAAATAATAATAATAATAAATAATAATAACAATAATAATAATAATAATAACAATATTAATAATATTAATAATATTAATAACAATAATAATAATAATAATAATAATAATAATAATAATAATAATAACAATAACAACAACAACAACAACAACAATAATAATAATAATAATAATAATAATAATAACAACAACAACAATAATAATAATAATAATAATAATAATAATAATAATAAGATTTTGAGATTCCTGAGAATTTGAATAACACCATGTTGGGTGGTATTCAAATTACCTTAAAATGAGGGAAAGTGAATCCCATGGTAATCACTTTCCTGAAAATCTAAAAATTATAATTCTTGTACCAAAGATGGTAATATTGTAGATTCTCATTCTCATCCTTAAGATTACTGTATACCAAACGCCCCCTAAGAACAAAGTATATAAAGTTGCAGACTTGCCCCAACTGTAATTCTACATCCATACTCACAATTTGAAAGTCTAGAGTTCAAATTCAGGCCCCTTCCGAGTGAAAAAAAATTATAAAGTAGGAAAAATTTTGTTGAGTATTAGACACGGACGCAATTAAATAAAAAAATTGAATTGCAACCCCTTTCAGTCTAATAATTGATTACTAAGAACTAGTTTTATCCCGATCCAATGTTTGGTGTTACAAAAAGCTTCAGATAAGTAAACCAAAGTTGTGCAAATAATTCCCCATTTGGGATTACATGTCTTATTCAAAATGGTGTATCAATTTATATTTATATTTAAATTCAGAATAATTTCTTCTTTTTGGACTTGTAACCATGTGTCGCTGAATTTGTTTTCCTTTTTTATTTTGTTTCGTTTTGTTTTGTGAGAAAGAGTTATTTTCCCCCACCCAATACAACACCGAACATGAACTTCTTAGGGGTGAGCATCCAATTTAGTCCGATATTTTTCACTATGTCCAATCTTATACTTATTAGACTTACACTTCTGAACTTATATTAGGTTTCACTCCTTCAATTTTTGCCACTAGGTTTTATTCTTGTATTTCACGCCATTTTATTTAAATTTCCACCTCTACATATCGACGTGTGATAACTTTCACCCACAAGCTAACATAAATGAAAAGGTTATTACACTTTCGATTATTCTAAAATTCAGAGAGAATACTGTTAGTTTCAATTTTAAAATCTCAGTAAAAAATAAAAATAAAAATTATCCATAGATTTATATACGAAAATAACATAAAACAAGTAGCTTTTGGAGTCGGGAACCAGAAGTGATGAGTTTTAAAAAGTACTCTCAAACAGGATACATAATCCAATCTATCAGAATCAAATTAATTGAGCTTTTAAGCAATAACTTTATACAATCATTTATGCTTATTCTAAGCTTAGCTAGAAAGTCAGAGACACGTGTGGCAATTATATCTAACCAAATAATTTTAAGGTTACAAAATTGCCATGAGTAAATTACGGATGACGGCACCTTCAGTTCTAAATTAGGATTCACATTTTCTTGGGTTTAATGTCGTTTTCAAGTTGGAAATGCCGACTCAGCCAAAGGTGAAGGAGTTGTTGGAAACCCTAGCTACTTGAATGGGCAAGAGCAAAGAAGAAGACCCAATAAACCGTATCACTTATATTAATGATATAATTATTTTACTTTGTGGATGTGTTTTGATATACCTAATCCATGTAATTTGTTTCTTTCTCTTTATTTATTTATTTATTTTTTTTTTGAGGAAATCAAATTGCCTGTTTGAATCAGGAGGGATGAATTTTTATTTTATTTTTTCTGTAGCAAGAAAGAACCAAAGACATTAAAGAAAATTACTCAAATATATCCCATTATTATATACTTTATGGTTTTATGTTTCTCCACCTGCCTTTATATACCAATAGTTTAAATTCAGCAAAAATTTCCTTGATAATGACAGTCCACATATAGAAACAAGTTTTTCAACTAACATATACTTGTACATATACGCAAATAACACTAAACTATGGATAACTATAATAATACAATATATATACATATATATTGTGTAAAGAGCCATATACATACACACATGACACATACTTACATACATACATATATAGTACAAACATATATATATTTATATATATTATAGTTCTTTTGTAGATAATTTTGTTGCAATTTCTAACTTTTTTGGGAAGGGAATATATATTGACAGCACAATCGAATTATCATATATACTAATTGTTCGTTTGGGAATAGTTCTTGCATTTATTTCTTAATTATTGCTTGGATAGTACATAAGAAAAAAAAACTTTTTTTGTTTAAATTTACCTATTTGAATAAATAAATCAAAAGCTCTTATTATTATATAAAAGTAATGTCATACAATAATATTAGGGACCTTATATGGTACGCCAACATATCGGTAGGTCGGGTTTTTTAACTGTTAGATCTATATAAAATCACGTAAAAATAAAAAAGTACGCATATCTAACGAATAGAAAAACCTGACTTACCGGTACACTGGCATACTAAAGAATCTCCCTTTTCATAGAATTTTTAGATTAAACGTTAAAAATATGGGTGATTTTCTAGTACGTCGGTGTACTGATAGGTCAGATTTTTCTAACCGTTAGATTTGCATATTTTTTTTACTTTTATGTGATTTTATGTTGATCCAACAGTTAAAAAACTTAGCCTATCGATATGTTAGCGTACCAAAAAAGATCCCTAAAATATAAATGAAATAACTTTTCACAAATTCTTTTTTCATAAACTCCAAGGAGTTAGCTTGTTTAAAAAAGAGTTTACAAAAACCTAAAACTTCGCTAATTAAATTGAATATTTATGGAGAAAAATTATTCCATACTTGAAAGGGGCCAGTTCATATGTGTGTACTAATTAAGATTTTGATGATTATATATCATCCTCTTACGATTATTTTTCTTCTTTAATATGGATCACGCACAAATTATAAGATTGTGATTTTCTCTAAAGTACATATATGAAAAATTATCATGGCTCTATAAAAAGGGACCTTTTTCGGTACGCCAACATATATGTAGATTAAGTTTTATGTCGGTCATATCTGCATAAAATCACGTAAAAATTAAAAAGTCTAATGGTTAAAAAAACCTGACCTACCGGTACGCCAGGTATACCAGAGAATCTCCCCTATAAAAAAAACTATCCCCTCAAAAAAAAAACAAAGAAGAAAAAGAAAAAAAAAGATTTTCTAGTACGCTAGTGTACCGCTATATCAGGTTTTTCTAATAATTATATATGCATACTTTTTGACTTTTATAAGATTTTATCCATATCTAACAGTTAAAAATTCTAACCTATTGGTATGTTGACATACCAGAAAAGGTGAAAAGAAAATAAAAAAGAAAGACCTTGACATGAGTGATACAAATTTTTTAAATGTGGTAGGTGAGAAAAACATGCTGCATGCAGTCTCCCTAAGAAATTCATGTTGTATATGCTATAGACTCTCAAGAGTACTGTTCTTTAGGCATACATAAAATCAAGTATAGACTGTTTTGTTTAGCCAAAAGAAAAGAAAAAAAAAAGAAAGAAAAAAAAATAAAAAATATAACCACACAGTGTGTTAAAATTCTCTTGATAACTTCATAATCACATGATCTCATCTACCAAATGAGTGGACTTTCTTAGATCATTGTCTTGACTTCAAAATAGCATTGGCTTGTTTTTTCGGTAGTTAACATTAGCTTGTTTGTGTTGTGTCCTATATGGACCAGCCCTTCTATAACGTTGACGATCGATGAATTAAAAAAAAAAAAAAAGAATCCAACGTTAGAGTTTCTGCCACCTGGAATTTTCCATTTATATACATAGGGAATTTCATTAATGTGATTTGTATATTATTATATAAGGGTTTAAAAAAAAACATAAAAACCGATGAAAAAGCTAAAACACAATGCTCCCGTTTGCGTAAACATACTTTTGTGAAACTCACTTTTTGATTAAAAATTAACACCATTAAAGTCGTTTTTGTCGGGAAAAAAAAACTCTCGTACAAATATTGGAACATTGTCATTTCATGGCAAACATCTCAAAGGCTTTGGGGGCTATAATAAACACAAATTAAAATTAGGATTATTATTACTGATGCCTTTTGAATTTTAGAGTCATTCTCAGTTTGCTTTTTAAACTTTAAAAAATCTCATTTTTCTCATGTTTTCACTTGACCCATTTTATTGTAATTCCTGCTAAAAAAAACATACAGAAAAAAGAGAATAATGTAGTCACGTGGTTTTCCTATTTGGATTTCTATTGAAAAGAAACAGATAAAAATCACATGATCACATTTAACCCCTTCTTTTTCCGTCTATTTTTAACATAAATGACAATAAAAAAGTGTTAAATGAGAACACAATTCAAAGTTCATGAGGTAAAGTGAGAGTTTTTAAAATTTAGAGAGTAAATTAAGAATGACCCTAAAGTTCAGGGGTACTAATGAGAATAATCCTTAAAGTTAAGCACTGTAACACCACTTTAAGCAAATAAGTGTAATTATGAAAATTATAGAGAAGATAAATTAGAATATTTGAAATAAAATTATTTAGCTTATGATTTAATTTGTCACTAGCCTATACGAATATACGATATGTCATGTTAAGTTTCATCTAGTAGGTGATCACGACAAGGTTCGATGTGCAATGGTGAATAAACAACATAAAAGCCAATGAAAAAGCTAAAACACAACGCACTTCCGTTTGCGTAAAGTTACTTTTGTGAAACTCACTGTTTGATTCAAAATTAACACCATTAAAGTCATTTTTGTTGAAAAAAAAAAATCCAATGTCGTACAAATATTGAAACATTGTCATTTGATGGCAAACATTTCAATTTCAAGGCTTAATTTGGGGGCTATAATAAACACAAATTAAAGTTAAGTCCTGACACTATTTTAAGCAAATAAGCGTAATTATAAAAATTATAAAAAAAGAAAAGTTAGAATATTTGAAATAAAATTATTAGTTTATGATTTGTTGTCACTAGCCTATATGATATGTCATGTTAAGTTTCATTTAAGAGGTGATCCCGACGAGATTTGATGTGCTGTGGTGAATTGAAAACTTTATAATTTTAAATATTTTTATAAAAAAATTTAATTCACTAAAAAATTTTAAATTGTGATTACTATAATATATTATATTATGTTATCTCATAAATACATATACATATATATATATATATATATATATATTTATATATATATATAGTGTTGAAGCTTCAGAAGTGGCTTCTTTAAAAAGTGTTTTTTCATAAATTTTCCCGAATTGCTGTGGTGTAATTTGCAAGTTGTTTGTGATGCTGTGAAGTGTGAAACTGCCTGCTTTTACCTTAAGCAGCTAACTCAAAATTATATCTATAGTCTTTTGAAATAATTTATTCCAACTAGAGCTTAGAATTCATTAGATATTTCACAAAAACTTTTTATTTTTGAGAAATATGCAGAAAATGTACGGGTACTTCTAAGTTTGAAATATTACCAATAATATGTCTTAATTCTTGCAAAGCCATATATTTATATATTATATGCAAACAGCCCCTAACGCTTTTCCCTTTTTTTATTACGCACAAATACAAATATTTATTATTGTTGTTTTTTGTTTTTGCTATTAAGCGTACAATATTATATTTGTTTGTGATTTTGTTTCCTAGTTCTTGCGGTTAGCAGACAGTCCTTATTTTCGGAGTCGTTGGAAAGTTAAAAAAAATCGCGGGAAAGGTGGGGGGCCGGTCCTCTATGGTCCCACACAGAACCCCTGATGAGACTCTGCGGCTTTCTAAATCTGGACCGTTCATTGATCGGAAAACATGAACAGAACTCAATCTGAGCACGTGTCTCATAGTCAACGCCCCTGCTTGCTTCCTTGGTTGACAGCTGCCTCTATAGCAACTAGTAACCAAATAAATACAAGCATGAAAAAAGCTAATAAATAAATAATACAAGCAAAAAAAAAAGCTAATAAATAAATAATACAAGCAAAAAAAAAAGTTAATAAATAAATAATAGTGGGAATAAGACTTCCCACAGGGCAATATGCTAGAATGACTTTCCAACAAAGTGAAATTAGCAAAATGACCTTCTATTTTTTATAAAGAAAGACATTTACTCATTCTTTATAAAATAAAGTCATTTTGTAAATAAAAATTTTTGAGAAGTTATTTTACTAATAAAACTTTTCAAAAGAGTTATTTTCACAAAGACCTCCTTGCCACAAATAACAAATGATGGCAATAATTAATGGTATAAAAAATAACTAGGAAGTCCATTTTGACAATATTACCCTTGATAAGATACCATAACGGCAACTGAAGCTGCCAATAAAATTCCAGTCCAATTTGATCACGAGATACTTCATGAGTTAAAATACTGTATAGTGTATAGCATTAATTTATGAATCTTTGTAAGCAAAAGAATTTTAAATTTACATATAATGTTTGTCCAAAAAAGGAAAACGCTTTATCAATGTTTTTGTAATTATTTTTGAGATAAATCAATTTAGTACCCTATGTTATAGTGAGACATGCTTTTGGTATCATGTATTTTTAATAATATTAAAACGATATTTTGACGTTTTTAAAAACATCTTTTCGGTACCCTGAAGTTGATTTTTGAGACACATAATGTCCAAACTATCCTTTTGATTAATTAGATAGAAATCAATATCTTTTTTCTAAAAAAATATGAAAATATTTTAAAATAATAAAATATTTAAAAGAAAACAACAAAACAAAAAAGTTCATGATTTTTTTCCTAGATTTATTAGTTTTTAGTTAATTAAATAGAAAGGAATTAAGGTCATTTTATGTCTTAAAAATTAGTTTTAGGGTACCAAGAAATTATTTTTAAAAACGTCAAGGTACCCTTTTAATATTATTAAAAATATAGGATATTAAGAGCATATTTCATTATAACACTGGGTATCAAAATGATTTTATCCCTTTATTTTTTTATGTCATAGTCCCAGTAACAATAACATGTGTGTTAGACCCATTTCTGTAAGTTTACATAAAAACCCTATTTCTGATATAGCAGTAGTAACAATAACTACAACAGCAGCACAACAATAACAACAATAATAATAAAAGGTGGATCGGCCAATAAGGTCTCGTTCTTTTTATGGATTTATATCGAAAATTTGAGTTGAAAAGAAAATTTTTATAAAAAAAAATATTATAAAAAAGTTAAATTGTGATTCAAATTGTTAAAAGAACGTGCCTAGCTAATTTATTTTTAGTGGGATATTTTTGTAGTCTATATCTCTATTTTCTTTTTACATATTTTCCATCCCTTTTTATCTTTCCTCAAATTAATATATACCAAGTAATTTTAACTAAATTTTAAAATCTGGGCCCTAACAAAAATATGAACTTCAGAAATATTGTAGTTAAGTGTTGATTTAATTAAATCAGGTTCTTAATTTGGAACAATGAGGATATACTAAAAACTTATGTCTAAGTACTAGACATAGATGAAACTTTTTAGTAAAAATTATCATGTAATCTAATTTTAAACTAGAGGATTTCAGTGAAGTAAAATGAGAGTTCAAATGAAAATTAATAACATTGTCGGCAAAAGCTAATTTTTGTGGGGGAATTCTGACATTGATTATAATGATATTAATAATTAATGATAAACAAACAAACAACAACAACAATAGTAATAATGCTAATTATATATATGATAAACAACAACTTGCTTCTCTTCTTAATAAAAGAAATGTCGTTACAATGTATAAATAGTTGAAGAGAGACTAAACTGAGAGACTAAAGCATATATATATATATATATATATATAATGTATGTGTGTGTATATAGATACATATATTCTAGAGTTTATGCTCTAAGTTTTTTTATTGAGTTCAATAGTGCTCTTTGGTTTTTATTACATTTGTGTGATCCGATGTGAATTCAGACCCAACGAATATTCTCAGACATTTTTGGATAGAAGTTATTTTCTTCGTACTCAATGTGATAATTTGCGCCAAAAGAATAATTTTGTGCAGCAAAAAACACTTGAGATCAGCATATATGTAGTTAATTTGGTTAATTAACACAGCGATCGAACAACTAATTTTAATTTGTACATGTCAGTTTTAATTTGTAGATTCTGAGTTTCTTTAAATATTAGATTAATGCAAAGATTAGTATTAATAGTAGTATTTAAATTGTTAGATGTTAATTAAGTCAATCAACAAGTATTACTTTGGATGTTGATTATCAAAAAACAAGTACATGTATATTTTGATGTTCGATAAGTAGTTGTATAGAGTCAGTTTGATGTTATTGTGACTTTTGGTAAGATGATTGGGAGAAGCTAAAATGGAGAACATTTTGGGTTAAAATTTTTTCTCCATGTGGAAAAGAAGAAAGATTATCGTATAAATTCATCTCCATGGCAATTTGAGGACTGAAAAGTTGTCAATAAATCAAAACTACTTCGTTTTTTCCATTAAAATAAAAAAGTATTCTTGTTGACACATATCTCCATCCAAATATTGATTTTACGAGTAATACATACATATATATATATATATATAGTGTGTGTGGTAATTACATGCATTATTGTGAAATGACGTCTGCTTTTATTGTTTATAATTCTTGGAGACTTTCAAGTATTATGCCCTTTTTCTTAATCTTATTGGAATTAATATATGATAAAGTTATTTTAATAGCATTTCTGATAATTCATTTATTATATTCAGCAAACTAAATATGCTTAGAATATAACTCCTGTTTTCAAGACGCAAATCTAGTCTACAAAATTTGGCTTTAATCTTTTTCCCTTGAACGGCATCCATCAATACATTCAAATAATGAAAATGCTTCTAACACTATAATTTAATTCAAAACCGTTTTATTTACTAGAATTTTATTTGAAGGTGTTATATATATTACGGCGAGAGACCAAACCTTTTTTTTTTTATTTGGAAAAGTTTTTCAAAAGCAATAATCTATCGTTTTTATGAAAAGTAATAGAAAGAATAAAATTTTGTTGGTGTCCTTCCTATTAGAAAGAGAGTAATTATCTTAAACATTTTAACTAAGGAGCTAAAGTGTTGACAAATTGACAATATGGTAACAATATTCACAAATAAATTAACTTTGGTCCACATTATTTAATAAAATTCTCTCCACAATTTTATTTTTTTTTTCCACATGGGAAAAAGAAAAAAAGCAAAACACAGCCGCCTCAGATATCTACGTGTAAGTTTGCATGAAAATGTCAATAGTAGAGTTTCAAACCAACCAAGGCAGTTTTGTCATTTCAGCCTCAATAGAAAAGAGGCTTGGACAAGGAAGCTATATATGTGCGTGTGTGTGTGTGTCTATATATATATAAAATATTACAACATATACTTACAAATACTGCCCATAAGGACTGGTTTTTCCTTATTTGTGGTTTTCCAATTAAAACAAAAACCAGTTTGTTTTTTTTTTTTTTTTATTTGTTTTATTCCAAGTCTTCTCTTTAAAAAAAAAAAAAAAAAAAAAAAAAAATTCATAGGAGAGAGAAAGTTAAAGCGGATATCTTGTTCTTGTAGAACCGCTTTATCTGAATATATTTTCGGTTTGCAAGAAGTCGTCTACTTCTTTAGAGAGAGAGAGAGAGAGAGAGAGAGCTAAAAGATAGAAAAGCTTAATCTCTTTTGTTCTCTTGTATTCAATTCAATTTCTTTTCTTCTTCTTCTTCTTCCTTCTTCTTCTTTTATTTCTCTCTTTTCTCTCTGTCAAACGCAATTCTCATATCTTTATAACCGACCTTTTTACCTCTCTCTCTCTCTAGAATAACTTTTTGTCTCACTCTCTCTCTTTCTCTCTCTTGATGAATATGGGGCTGCTCAGAAGAGAATACCAACACGATCTTGTTCGAAGAAGGAGAAGATAAAAACAAAAGGCGGTTTCGCCATTAATGGGGTTTTCAAGAGGTTTTAAAGACGAAAAAGTAGACAACCACCAACAACAACGACACCAAGACCTGGAAACGAAGCTT
The DNA here is from genome assembly GCF_000414095.1 of Morus notabilis. Taxonomy (NCBI): domain Eukaryota; kingdom Viridiplantae; phylum Streptophyta; class Magnoliopsida; order Rosales; family Moraceae; genus Morus; species Morus notabilis. Next base: position 2,943,545 of record NW_010367622.1, read on the forward strand.
TTAGGAACTCCTTTCATGGCTTCCTCCATTAAAGGAATCAACAACGTCCAAACAAGCCCTTTAGCTCTCGAACAACATCCTCATCATCATCATCAACAACAAACACAAGCTGATCATCATCATCAGATTCCTTACGGAATGAATATTAATCAGTCGTCATCTTCCTCTTCCAATATTGGAAACTTCATGTAATTATTATTACTTATAATATATTTATATCTATGTTCTTTAGCAAATTCTTAACTATATTTATATTACTATTTTCTCTTCTTCAATTGATTAATGATAGATATATATTTGTGTATGATGTAATTAGAAGCAAAGATAGTTCTAGTACTGGAGCTTACGATTTGGGAGAGTTAGATCAAGCGCTTTTCCTTTATCTCGATGGACAAGATCACCCTTCTAATCATGTTCAAGATCAAAGATGTAAGTTTTTAATTTCTTCTTCTTCTTCTTCTTTTCTTCTTCTTCTTCTTCTTTTCTTCTTCTTCTTCTTCTTCTTCTGATGATGATGATAATCAATTAATATAATTTTCCAAGTTTTATATTTTTGAAGAAAATAATCACGAGGTAATATATTGTTTCTTATTTTTATAATTTATTTTGGATTAATTTTCTTCTTCTTCTTCTGATGATGATGATGATGATAATCAATTAATATAATTTTCCAAGTTTTATATTTTTGAAGAAAATAATCACGAGGTAATATATTGTTTATTACTTTTATAATTTATTTTGGATTAATTTGCTTGTTTCTGTGATAATAAAACGGGAGATTCTATTCCAAAACTGTTGTTTGGGGACGGTCACACGGGAAAAGCATGTTCAACACTCAACATATCAAAATCTGCTGCACAGTACTTTTGCTTTGACTGGATCCTTACAGGAAAAAAATTAAAATGTAAACAAATTAAAAAAAAAAAGGAATTTTCAAATAAACTCTCAAGTTTCGAGGTGGGCTTTGTCCCTCTCTTTTGAATTTCGTTGCGCTTTTTTTTTTTTTTTTTTTTTTTTTTTTTTTGTATTTTTTTTTTTTTTTTTTTTTTTTTTTTAATTTGGAACTTGGGACCGTGACAAATATATGTAACAAAAAAAATAACCAAAACGATCATCATGAATTCCTTGCTTATCTTTTCCACGCAAAATATGATTGTACTGCATAAAAAAGGGTACGATATTTTGATATTTGGAGGTATGGGTCTCTCTCTCTTCATCTCTGTGACATTTCTCTCATTTCCGTTGGGATTATATGGCAGATTCCCACAAATGTAACCGAAGGAAAAAAAAGAGCTTTAATCTGATGAGCAATAGTACAATTTTGTGCGCACAAATCATTATCTGCTACTTCATAAATTGTCTAGTTGTCTGTGTTTCCTCTCACTTATGTCCCTATATTCCTTTAATCATTAGTTTTTCAGAAACTGGCTATAGAGTATATAACCTATAGCTAGGAATAATCTTTTTCTTTTCTCTTTTTTTTTTTCCATAATAAGAGGAATATTAATAATTATTATAACGCTTAAAATGGGTACTGCAGATAACACTGGAATGAGGCCTCCCACTTTGAACATTTTCCCATCTCAGCCTATGCACGTAGAGCCCTCATCAACAAAGGTATGCATAGTACAATTTATGTCATCTTATACATACATACATACACACACATATATATATATATAATATATCTGCTCCAAAACTCACTTTTTGTTGCATTATTAGTTACATAATTTCTTTACAATATTAATCTTAAAATGGGCTTGCTTTGTGATTTGGTGTAGGCTAGTACAGGATTAGTTTCTCCGGGCAATATCAGTAGTGGATCAAAGAGACCATCAGAGCCGTCCAATATGGAGTTGGCCAACAATACTACCCGCAATGATACTACTGCTGCTGCTTCTTCCGTGCCTGAACCTGCAGTCAATAAGGCTATCAAGGTACTTCAAATTTAGCTTATATATATATATATACACGTGTGTGTGTATATATATATATTTATTATATATAGTTAGGAACAGATAATTAAATATCAAGTCTATTTTGCTTATAAGTTATGTATAACTTCTGTAGCTTTGTTGACATTAATTTTCTTATTATATAGCATTAGAAAATGAAAATCTAAACTATATATATGTGATCTGACTTTCTATAGATGTATTAAATGATTAATTAATTGTTTGTTTTAATCTGAATATTGTTGCCCAGCGAGAGGGTAACCGTAAAGGTCCCACGTCTAGTTCAGAGCAGGAAGGACCAAAAACTCCTGATCCTAAGGTGATACATATATATATATATATATATATGTATATGTAGATCAATCGCTTTTATTAGTAATAGTCTTTTAATGATGTGATTATAACTCATTTGACGTGTGTTGGATAATTCTTTGCCAACAGACGTTAAGAAGGCTTGCTCAGAATAGGGAGGCAGCCAGGAAAAGCAGGCTTAGAAAAAAGGTCAGACCATATAATTAACAATATAACTCCCGTTTTTTATTTTTTTTATTTTTAATCTCCATTACCAACAAACAAGTTATATATAAATATAAATATATAAATGTAATATATTAAATGGTCTCATATTCTTACGTTTTATATTATTTACAGGCATATGTTCAGCAGTTAGAGTCAAGTAGGATTAAACTTACACAGCTGGAGCAAGAGCTACAAAGAGCTAGAGCTCAGGTGAGATTATACAAGACTAATCACCAATTACCGCTTATAAAATATCATTAAAGCTTCTTCATCTTTAAACTTTATTTATAATTAATTGATCAATACATTGTAATTATTAATTATAATCTAGGGGATGTTTTTTGGTGGAGCACTCTTAGGAGGAGAACAAGGCATTCCTATTGGTATAAGCAACATTAGCTCAGGTAATTTCTTTCTCTCATTTATTTATTTATTTGAACTTTTCACCTACATACTTAAAAGTTAAAATAGAACCTTGCAAAAACCAAATTTTTCATTTTTCTTTTGTTGTGTGTAGACGCTGCCGTTTTTGACGTGGAATATGCGAGATGGCTAGAGGAGAACCACCGCATGATGTGCGAGCTCCGGGCGGCGGTGCACGAACATTTGCCGGAGAACGAGCTCCGGATGTTTGTGGACAATTGCTTGGCTCACTACGACCAAATGTTGAGCCTCAAGAGCATGGTGGCGAAAACAGACGTCTTTCATATCGTCTCCGGCATGTGGAAGACTCCGGCCGAGCGTTGCTTCATGTGGATTGGTGGATTCCGCCCTTCTGAGCTCATCAAGGTCAATGATATTCTTAACTCATCATTATTAATTTAGTACTATTTTATCATCGGATTAAAATTGTTTTTAAGTTTCCGTAATGTAGAAATATTGTTCTTTAGGACATTTCTGAATACATGCAAATAAGTACAACACTAAATCATGTGACTAAAAAGAAATGACAAAAGAATACTTGAACTACAGCTGAGCCACTGTAAAACTTTGTTAGGGTAATTAAATTTTTTTTTTCTGATTTAGTTATTTTCCATATATAGGGGGCTTAAATTATTGTGTCTTTTTTTCAATTTGAAAAAACTCTTAAAAAAACCGCGTTTGGCAACAAATTAACCAGTTTTTAGATTGTCAATCTCACTACAATATTTCTCAAAACTCCCATGTATACGAAAATTTGAAAAGTAATCACCAAAAGACATTCTCAGTTTTCCTTTCTTTTTTTTTTTTTGAACTAATCTTCGAATTCTTGTGATTTTGTCTCTCAATTTTTACACTAACACATAATACTATAATATCGTCACCAAATACTATAACATAATGATCCCACTTATATCCTTTATATTACTTCATATTCGAGGAAATAATTACCTTTTCTCATAGATGGTTTTTTTTTTTTTTTTTTTAAAAAAAACTTTTTTTTTTTTTTTTTTTTATTTTTT
>NW_010367622.1:2947550-3065423 GCF_000414095.1 Morus notabilis
AAAAAAAAAAAAAGAATTATAATTACTCTTGTTTTCAAATACTCATCATTTGCATCACTAAGAAAACCTTGCTAGCTGGCTTTCAAAATTATAAATAATGGCCTCTTCCGAAGAAAAAGATGAAAACAAAACGTGAAGCTATATATATATATATATATATATATATGTGTGTGTGTGTGTGTGTGTGTGTCATGTATATATATGTATAGGAAATGATGTGGTAGTAAGAAGTGTCGAACGAGGGGTACTATAGTATAGAATTAGTTAAATGCATGGGTGCAAGTTGGCGGTGGGCATGGGGCTAGAGAGATCTCAGCGTGAATATATCAATTAATGACGAAAGTTTTATGGTGAAGTTTTCCTCAATCGGGTCAAGTTAGGTATCATTTCAATAAAGCTATATATATCATGTTACTATATATACAATATAATTTCTGGTTTTGAAAGAGAGAGTTAGAGAAGGAGAATTTGCACGGTTAATTCTCTTGCTCTATATACATGTGCCTCTCTCATTCTTCGAACTCTCATATATATGGAAACAAAACCTTGGTTTTCTTCTCCATTTGGTTTCTAGCAAATAAATAAGAAAAGACCCATATCTCTAGTACTTTACGTTATACCCCATATATCACATATGACAAAAAAAGTTTTGGTGAACGCGGAATATTATGAAAGTAACATTATCTTGTAGTGTCCATTTTAATTAACATGTTACACTTTATTAGAGTTTTTCGGATTGTAATTCATATTTCTAACTGTTAGGTATCACATTAAATTAAAAAAGTATATAAAACATACAGTTTATAATTATTTTCTCAAGCCCTACTATAGAAATCTGCTTTCTTAATTTTTTTCTAAAAATATATTTTATCATATTGTGATTGTTTTGTTTCAGATTATTCCGAGTCAAATAGAGCCATTGACGGAGCAACAAATATTGGGTATATGCGGGTTACAACAGTCGACACAAGAGGCTGAAGAAGCTCTTTCTCAAGGGCTTGAAGCTCTGAATCAGTCTCTTTCGGACACCATAACCTCCGACTCCTTAAGCTGTCCTCCAAACATGGCCAACTACATGGGACAAATGGCTCTCGCCATGAACAAGCTCTCCACTCTTGAAGGTTTTGTCAGACAGGTACGCATGTCCATATATAATTCAAATATGACTTAAAAACTAATAAAGTCAATAATATTTGGTATGATAATAAGAGAATAATATTGATTGAAAAGGAAATTAATAAGAATCGTGTTTAATTAGTACATGTGAACATATATATGAGGGAGTTTTATTTTTATTAGGGGTCGCTATCAGTTTGTGGTCCTCCATATTATGATCATGTTTCTGAGTAACGTGGGGCCCAAGGAACAGGAATATGTGCCTGTTTGGGTTGGGATACCTACCACCAATCCATGAACCACTCCATGTCTTGCTCTCAAGAGGAGAATCGGTGGTTACATGGAATCTACGGGGACGTTTGGTAGAGGGATTCGTTCTTTGATTCGAATCATGATTCGTAGTTTGTTATAGTATTTTTTCTCATAAAAAATACACATAAATCGAAAATAATTCGAATCACATGATTTAAATCCTCCAACCAAACGAACCCTACATATATATATACGCCCCCTCTCATGAAATGTCGAGGCTTAACATAATTCATGTATGGAAAGCGACATTTCTACATCATAAACCCATGTCTTGTATATATGTATGTGTGTCTGATAGTTAATCCCAGCGAGTTAGACGGCATAGTCTATCGGTGAGGGAACAAGACTATCATCATCTTGCTTTATTTAACCGCCAACACTTCTGATGGGGATGGGGTTGGGATGGTGCGCTAGCTTCTTGTTGAGGGGCAAGGCTCAACAATACTGATCCTAGAGATAAGCTAACGTCTGCCTCCTTTCTGAACTTTTGTTTATTACCGGGAAAAAAAAAAAAAAAAAAAGTCTAGTAATTAATGAAGTTTTGAAATTTAGTTAAATAAAGTTTTCACGCAAAACGTAACATTTCTAGGAGATTATCCTTCTACATCGCTAAGCACCTAGTATGCAAGTGGATTTTTTTTGAGGTTGTGTTCAGAGCTTCTAATATATTTATTTTGCCCCTAATGCCATTAGCTAACCCATAATTATAGTCTTTATTAATTTAAATTAAAATATAATTTTATGTAAAAAAATTTTATTATAATAAAAAAAAATTAAATATGATTATTTTTTAAAATTTTTTATTATAATAAAACTTAAATTTTAAATTTAAATTGATAAACCGAATCTTCTTCTAATCGCCCTTGGTTCACATTTATAAGACTCATCCTTGATTGGTTTCACAACTATCTAGTGATGACTCACAAGTCACAAGCATCAAATCCGTACACGTTGCACGAGAATATAATGTTCATGATGGTCCCCACACATCATGTCCATCTCCATCCAAATGATGGCCTTTGGGACCATATCTTGTGATGTCATCATCTCAGAGTCGTAACCGTTTGACTTAGAAAGCCTGAAAAAAACATAATTCGTTTCTGACCATTTTGTGCTAAATCAAAAATAGGCATACCTCAGTTAAGGAAAAACCCTCCACAACATCCCCCCCACACACACACATACGCAATCGGAATTTTGCCATAATTGCACGTGTTTGAGCAACTTGTGCATATCCATATTTGGCCTCTTTTCCTTCATTTATTTTGTTTTTCTTTTCTTTTTCTCTTTGAGATTTCTCCATAAAAACTCTCGTCTAGAATTAATAAACTATCATTAATTCTTTATTTTTTAACTAAGAAAGTGTTTAGTAAAGAATTCATATCATAATTTGAATTATAATTCGTGATTTATTACAGTATTTTTTCTCATAAAAAATACACATAAATTAAAAATGATTCTGAATCATAATTTTAAATCCATAAATTAAACGTCTACTAACGTATTCATAATTTTAAATTAAGAAAGTCCTCCCTCTAAATAATGATAGTGATATAGGCCCCACCATATAGAATATTAATAATGGAGAAACAGAACTACTACTTTGAATAATCACTCATGATTTGGACCTTAATTAGGATATTATCGAATCAAAAACTTGGGTATTGAAAGAAGAGTCATTGTCGTTATAAGAAAACGTTAAATGTCACCTATCGCAATGCCAGTTTATTTCTTTGGTTGACCTCTATTAATATATATGCTTTTCAAGCTGACTTATTTTTTAGCTTAATTTCATTGTTTCAGTATGAATAAGTTGTCTACATTAATTCTTAGAGTGCTCATTATAATCTAGAATACTTTTCGTGAAAAGGTAGTTTGTCAAGAAATTTATAATTAATTCAATTCAGCAATAATATTTTCTTTACGTTTTTGCGTGTAAATACATTTCTTTTTGAACTTTCCTTTCAGTTGGGGGGGGCAAAATGTTAAGTAAAAGTAAAACCTACCACACGACTAACCTACCTAGAAAATTTTCATTTCGTCTAACAACTGATTCTTTTGGCTGTTTGTGATTAATCAAATCTCTTATTATGACTAAACTCCGACTAATTTTACATGATTAGAAACGCGAGAAGTTTAAATCCACAAGCTAACCAAAAAGTCTTTAATTATCATTTCTTTGCTCATCTAGGTTAACCGTTTGCCCTTCAAGAAAGATTAGACCTTAATAAGAATTTGAGGGCAATAATACAATTAATTTATTTGGTTATTCTCTAATTATTGAGACTAAGAATAAATTTAATGACTTCTACAGGCCGATAATCTGAGGCACCAGACCATTCACCGGCTGCACCAAATCTTGACGACCCGCCAAGCCGCGAGATGTTTGCTAGCAATTGCCGAGTACTTCCATCGTCTCCGAGCTCTCAGCTCTCTATGGTTGGCTCGTACTCGGCAGGAATGAATAGAAAAGCTAATTCTAAAAACCTAAAGCCAATATTTCAAGCTAATCAGATGTCTTTTACTATTCTTAAGTCATTATTAGTTGGCATATCTTTAATATTTAATAGTTAATTTCCCTTTCAATATTTCTTTCACACAAATATAGAGATAATGTATAGCACTAGACGATTATATGTAGATCACTTTCCAAGAAGTAGAATTTAATTACTCACTCCTTTATATCTTTTATTTTCTTGTTTACGTATTCGATCCCATTAATATATATATATATATATATATATATAAATGGAAAATGTTATCAATTGGCATGGCGGCCCTCTCTGACCAAGTAGGATATAGAGAGGGTTTGAAAAGGAAGAAGAAAAAGTTTGGCATGGACAATTAATTAAGGGAAATTTAAGAAGCGGATTTCTACTAAATGTCTTTTGTGGAATATCTGAGAAGCCGGGTGTTGAAAGTTAACGCTCGAAATGTCCATGTGTAGTTAGGGTTTTGTTGCATGCAAGTTCCTTTTGTTTATAATTAGGTGAAGATGAAGACAAGCTACTAATTAGCCAGCCTTTGGCTAGGAATTTTGGCATTTCCATCTTTTAAAATAAGAGATATATATTCACGTGAAGAAGAATAAGAAAAAAACAAAACAAAAAAAAAAAAAAAGCAAAAATTTAAGCTCAATTTCTCTCTCCTACATGATATATGCACACACGCACTAGAGTAGGTGACTACAGACTAAAAGGATAATATATAATAATATCTTGTCATTGAGGTAATAATTTATCAAAATAAATCAAGAAAGATAGCAAATAAAAAAATTGTAGTGAAATACACATAAAATTAAATTTAGTTTCAAGAATTTGAAATGGACCGTCTAATTAATATATTCTAGGATTTCTTACTCTTTGCTCCATCACTCCATTTATATTAAAAAAACAAAAAACAGTTAATAAAGGATTCACTTTATCATAGTGTGCCATGATATCCTTAAAGCCTATTAGCGGTTTTACTAAAAAAAATTAGAGATAAAAGCCTATTAAGAGATACAACCACCACGTATTTTTTGCTTATTGACAATAAATATTATGAGAAATTAAACCCTGAATTCTCTTAACGCACTTCTTTAATTTTGTATCATTTTTCTTACAATTTTGGCCTCTTAAGTTAATTTATAAAGTGGAAAATGATTGCATAAATGTTATTATGTTTAAAAAGGGAATAAATTTCTATTTTTGATTTGAGATAAAAAGGAAAATAACATATTTCAAAAATATTTTTGAAGAGGATTGTAGTAAATAGCAATATATTTACTAATAAATGTTTTTAAACCCTGCGTAAATAAGTTATTTATACTAAGTATATAACAATAAATAAATCATTTATGCCTAGTAAATAATTATCTATAAGTGTTATTTACTTATATTATTGTAATATATATATATATATATAATTTACTAAAACACGAAAAGGGAGAAGGAATGAAATAGAATATTTGATATGGTGCTTAGTATATTATAGCATAATTTTTTAGAACGAGTAGATATAGCGTAATTTAATATTGGGATAATGAGGGAAATAACATAATTGGTAAAGTGATTAGTAAATTATAGCATATTTTTTTAATATAATAAATTATAGTATAATTTGATATTTTAAGTTTTAAATATTATTAAAAACCTAAAAATATCTCTAAACCTCTTATTCTACCTCACTCTTCCCCTCTAAACATCTATTTTTTTTTAAAAAAATAGTTAATTATAGCATATTCTTTAAAATAGACAGGTATAGTCAAGTCCACCATGGCCGGGACCGGCAATTGGCTCTGGGGACCGAAAATCATTTTCTGGCAACTTGTGACCATTTTTTGGTGACCAGTGACCGTTTAACATTGTATTTACTGATAAATACCATACTTACTATATAATACTGTATTTACTACTAGTAAATACCATATTTATCTGAAAAGCTGAATAATGACTCTGGCGACCGTTTAACGCTGTATTTACAAATAAATATTGTATTTACCAATAAATTTCATATTTACTAGTAAATATCATATTTACCCAAAAATCCGGTTATCGACTTTGGTGACCGTTTAACACTGTATTTACTAGTAAATATTGTATGTACTAGTAAATATCATATTTATCTAAAACTTTAGGCACCGATTTCGACGATCGTTTAACATTGTATTTGTTAGGAAATACCATATTTATTATATTTATTTGAAAATATGGGGATCGGCTCCGGCGACTAGTAAATATCGTATTTACCATATTTATTTGAAAATTCAGCAATCGGCCCCGGCAACTAATAAATACCATATTTACCATATTTATCTAAAAATTTGACGACCGGCTCTGGCCACTAGTAAATACCGTATTTACCAGGTTCAAAGTTATTCACTGATGTATTTATTGGTAAATACAGTGTTTACCAGGTTCAAACTCGATTTCAAACTTACTTATGAAAATAACACAAATATGATAAATATTGTATTTACCGGTAAATACCATATTTATCATATTTATTGAAGCTTTGATGACTAGTAAATATTGTATTAACCATTAAATACCATAGTTACCATATTTACTATATTTATTCAAAAATTCAACGACAGGCTCCGGTGACCAGTAAATACTATATTTATCGGTGAATAACATATTTATTGATAAATAATATACTTATCATATTTATCTAAAAATTTAGCAACTGATTCCAACAACCAATAAATACCGTATTTATCAAATCTTTCCTTAAAAAAAAAAAACTAATGTATTTACCAAATTAGTAGAAAAAAAAATCACAATCTCATATCCAAAAGTCACAAGCTCATAACCAAATTAATCTAAAACTCACAAACAAAACAATACTATATTTACATTTACTTTGTAAAAAATATTACATAAATATTTTTAATAAACCAGTCTCTCGGTTCCCCATTATTGGCATGCCGGAGAAGAAGGCTGGTCTCGCCGGCGTCATGACTCAAGCACAGTAGCGACCGTAGAAGAAGGCTCGTGCAGCTCGTTAACGTCGTGACGCGAGCACATCAGCGGTCGGAGAAGGCTGGTGCAGATCTGAAACGAAGCTTGGTGACGCCTTCGCCGTCGCGACTCAACCGAGATCACGGAGAAAGCGAGATCACTGAGATCTCCATTGCCGTATTTCTGCCGGATCTGGTTCGAGGTCCCACCGGAGAAGGTGCAGACAATCGGCGGCGGAGGCGGTGAAATCGCGAGTTCCCGGAGATCGGAATCGCGATCTATGTTCCTGGAGGCTGAGCTGTTTGATGTGGCGGCTGAGAGGTTTCATGGGGAGAAAACCCTATAAGGGTAAAAATGAAAAAGAACAATTTATTTAAAAATGAAATCAACAAATATGCTATAATTTACTAACTTTAAAAACTATGCTATATAATTCATTTGCACCTCAAAAATATGTTAATTGGTGCATTTTCCCTTAATATTTTAGGCTCCAAACACTATTAAAAATTCAAAACTACCCTTCAACTCTTTCCTCCCACTCCCTCTCTCCTTCCCCCCTATAGTCAGGTACACCAATGCCGATGACCGGTAAATTGGACACAGTTGCCGGCGACTGACGTATTTACCCAGAAATATCGTTGATATTGAAAACTAATAAATACAATATTCATCCGTAGATATGGCCAGTCGACACCTAAATTCAGCGACCGACAAATATAGTATTTACTCATAAATAACCTGGAACTATAGTATTTATAGGTTACCGACTATCGACACCAATGACGACGCAACTGACGACAAAGAGAGAGATAGAGAGAGGCAGTTGACTAAGTGAGAAACAAAAGAAATGAGAACCTGTTAAAAAAATGCTATAAAGTTCAATAGCATGTGTAAACTATGTTATTTGCTATATTTTCTTTTTGAAGAATAGGTTTCTTTTTACTGGATTTACTGTTCTAATTCGCTGTCCATATTTCGGACAAACAACCTACTAGCGCAGCGCCTCATAGACATGGTTTTCTTTATGGGCTGAAAAGAGGTCTATACTACCGGGGCCGTAACTACAAGAAAATGGGCTGGGCTGGGCCTGTCATAAATCCTCGAATTTGAATATCACAATATAAGGGGCGAAACTCTAAAAACCAAAAAGCAATCACAAATCAAAAGTACGAAAATGCCACCGAACCGGGAAAAACAAAAAAATCCCTAATAAAATTCAAAAACATCCCTAATAATTAAATGTCAGCGTAGACAGAGTGAATTAGGGTTTTATTTCCATCACACTCGGAAGCAGAAGACGAAAATCTCAGGAAGCTTCAATGGCGGCGAAGAAGGTGAGGAACCCCCGGAAGAGCCGGAACCCCGACCTGATCCGGGGCGTGGGAAAGTACTCGCGCTCCAAAATGTACCACAAGAGAGGCCTCTGGGCCATCAAGACCAAAAACGGCGGCGTTTTTCCCCGCCACGACGCCAAGCCAGCCGCCGAGGCACCGCCGCAGAAGCCGCCAAAGTTCTACCCCGCCGACGACGTCAAGAAGCCGCTCGTTAACAAGCGCAAGCACAAGCCCACCAAGCTCAGGTTTTTTTGCTTTATTTGGTTCGAAATGTGGTTTTTGATTGTTTAGGTTTTTTTTATTCTTTTAAGGCTCATTTTGTTTTTCTGATTTGATTTGGTGAAAATCAGAGCGAGTATCACGCCTGGGACGGTGTTGATTATCCTCGCCGGAAGGTTTAAGGGCAAAAGAGTGGTCTTCTTGAAGCAGCTCTCGTCTGGGCTTCTTCTGGTCACAGGTCAGCTTTTCTGATTTTGTTTTTCTCTTTCAGTTATTGGTGAAAAAACTTGTTTTTCGTTGTTTTTTTTTTTTTTTTATATTAAATGCAACTTGAATTAAATGTGTTCTGCATTTCTTGTGTTTTTCATAATGTTAAATGTTAGAGTATATAGGAAATGTACTGTATATACGTGATTCTAAGTATTCCCAGTTGATTTAATTTGTGATTGTTCTAAGCTCAAATGGACTGGGATGAACCGATTTTTTGTTCATATGGTTTTAGGTTGATATATTGGGGGATTTCTAATCAATGAAGAACTAGCATTGGAAACTAATTGTTGTTCTGTATAACTGTATTCTTTATAATACTTCTGATCAATGTGGTTAAAGTTTCTCTTTTGATTACTTTTTAAGTGTTTAACATTCTTGAGTGGCAGACATTTAGCCTCTAACATGCTCTAGTTCATGCATTGGGTCATTCGAGTTCAGTTAGAAAGAGCTAATTGTGAATTGGGTTTCTGTTTGTTACCATCTTGTTGTGGGTGTCTTTTCTTTTCTTCTTTTTAAAAATATATATATATATATATATATATATATTTTTTTTTTTAGGGATGATAACAATTCATAACGATGGGAAAGTGTATGTGTAAATGCTTCTTGGAGGTGAAATCATGTTACTGCTTGCCTTTTTGTATTGGTTTATTGATTGTTGATTTGTGGTTTTATGCATATAGGACCATTCAATATTAATGGGGTTCCTTTGAGACGTGTGAACCAATCCTATGTGATTGGAACTTCCACCAAGGTTGACATTTTGGGCCTAAATGTAGAGAAGTTTGATGACAAGTACTTCGCCAAGGAAGCTGAAAAGAAGAAAAAGAAGGGAGAAGGAGAGTTTTTTGACGCAGAGAAAGAGGTTGATTATCTTCGTTGTTTGTTTCCATCAAATTCATCACCTCTTGCTACTGTTTTGGGAACGTGATCTTGATACAACATTTTCATGCCTGCTTGGATCTTTACTTTTGCCTTTTCATGTTACTTTTCATATCTCTCTTTCTTTCCACATTATTTGGTTCTTATGTTATCTTTGTTTATACCGCTATGAACCGTAGGAAAAGAACCAGCTTCCACAAGAAAAGAAAGATGACCAGAAGGCTGTGGATGCCGCATTGATAAAATCAATTGAAGCAGTACCAGACTTGAAAACTTATTTGGCAGCTAGGTTTTCTCTTAAGTTGGGCATGAAGCCTCACGAGCTTGTCTTTTAGAGTATGCTTCAGTTATTTCCCATATTAGGGCAATTTTCTATCTTGAATTGAACTTGTTTGATTTAAATTATAAGTGGTTGTATTTTTATATCACTGGCAAAGCTACATAAGTTTTGTGTTGACCAGAGAGTAATTTTTCTTCTTTTTTCAGTTTTGGCTGTCTGGTAGACGTGTTGGACCATCTATTGAATCAAATTTCTGTTTTCCATGTGTTGTGTTTTTTGTCCCCTTTTTAATTTTTTTTTTCTTTTTGGTACTCCTTGCATAAGGAACAATAACTCATCTTAAAAAAATGAATGCTAACAACTGTCCTACGTTAGCGCCGATTGTGTTGAGCACCATTCATAATGATTTTTCATAAATGAAATCATTTTGAAAGATCAGGAGGTTGTGGATGCACCCCCAATTGATAAAAAAAGTTACATCTTATGGACGAGTTTTTCAGATGTTACTCTCCGGGATAATTTGTTCTATCAATTAATTTAGCAATTATTGCATCCTATATCAATGGCAGGGCTATAATTTTGAATTTGCCGGTTTGAAGAAATTTCTTCTTGCCATTACCATTTTGTTTCAGTCAAGTTGCCCATTCTCTGTTGGATCATGTATTGCTTTCTCTCTATTGACGAGACGAGAATCTGGTAGCGATAATCAGATCTAATTCTTAGGGATAGAAGAAATCTTGAAACAACCATTGCAAATGTTTTCTGGACCTTTATTCCCAAACAACACACCAATCAAGAAACAAATACTAGAAAATAGAAAAATGACCCCAATATCAAACTCAACAAAGATAAAAGGACTTGGAATAAACGACTCCAAAGCCTTCTCAGAGCATGCTATCGGCACAAGAAGGCAATCTTCTGAAGAAGTTACTTGGAACAGAAGGCAGCTTACTCCGAAATCTTGGATGACGCAGCCAAAATATGCCTGCAAGCAGAGCAATCATCTGAAATGGCGTCACATAGAGAAGCACAGCAACAATCAGACAGAAGATAACGAACATACTTGTTGCTCTTGGGTCTCTCCAACTAAGCAGAGCCTGGAATCTCTCCCCCTGAGTTGCAATATCTCCGACCACTGTCTGAATCCTCCCGGCAACACTTCGAAGCCTGTCGTAGCGCATCCTCACCACATCTTGGAGCTTTGAAGTAGGGAAAGTGTCAAACTCCTCATCAAGCTCATCTGGATGAACGGCCTCTGCCCATGAGAGCTTGGTGTCCATGTGAGGAGGATGCCTTGGCCGGAACCGGAAATTCCATATTCCAATGAGGAACATGTAGAGGAAGATTGTTGGGAGGATCAATTCAGGGTAGCAGATAAGTATGAAGAACAGAACATGAACCAAAATTGTTGTGACCGGGTTCTTCCAGTGACACACTTCACCAAGCCACTTGCTCATAGAGATCACACCAGAGAAGAGTGAGACAATTCTAAAGAAGTTTGCTTTGCTTCTTCTCATGCTCCACATGTGAGAATCCACATCGAGCATGTACTCCACAACCTCTTTTCTTAATGGCGGGTCAGCTCTGCCAAGGCTCACCGCCACAATGGTCATTGCTTGGTACCTCAAACTGTCTAACTGGTTTACTGTGAATGGATGCAGGTAATGCATTTTGGGCAATAAAGGGTGACCATAAAGGTAGATTATGTTTGCCAAGGACAGACATGTGAATCGAACGGCTAATTGAAGCTCGCCCATCTTCTTCAACCCAGATGGTTGCAGAACAAGAAGTGGATAAGAGTTGGTGTAAATCCTATCCATCTCAAGGGTTGACAAACGGATTCTTACCTTGCCGATTCTCGAGTCTGCTGGTTTGTCATTCCCACCGAGATGGCAGTTGTCGAAAACTCCCAATGTGATCACCGTGCAAGGGTCGTAAACCTCCCATGTGTACTGCTCATTCCACTTGGGGTTGAAGCTCTCAGTGATTGTTCTTGTTCTGACCCATTTCTGCCCATATTTAGCCACACAATAAGCATCTGTAGTTCCTCTACCGTCCTTTGTCTTCATCGGAAGAAGCCCTTGTGCACTCAAGATACCGACTTCAAGAATCCCAATTGGCTGCTTCCACAGCTGCCTTGCGGTCGGCCTTACATCGCTTATATACATAGTTGATTCATCCAGTACATGGTAAGCACCTTCAAGACATACTCTCAGATGAATTCTGCTAGAGAACTTTAGCTCATGCCTCTTATCACCCTCCAAAACGCCAAAACCAAATCTTTCCAAGTTAAACCAACGAGAATGGACCGGCCTGTGATCCAACCTCCTCTCGAAGATGTTGAGAGACAAGGTTATCTTTCCCATTTCTTCGTCTTTCGCGGCGCCTATTTTGTTCTCAACTGTGAGAACCAGATGTTCTTCAAAAGGTTCAGCTGCCACAAAGAGCAAGTCTTCATTCCACATTGGATTGGTGGTTTTTGTTTGGCAGAGCTTCGTTTTGAGAACCTGGTTTCCAACTTGGGCCTTGACAAAAGCCTGAGGCGGTTGGCTTCTGTCTCTCGGTTCAACATCCTGAGCTTCAATTACATTGACTCTGAGATACCACAGTTTTGGTGAGACATAAACCTTTGATCGGATATTGTAAACCCCCTCACCATGAACCGAGGCCGCATCGGAGTGCCAGGCCTCAGGGAATGCCTCGTCAGCTTGTGTTCCCATCCAAACTGCAAGCATAACTTCTCCTCTAACCTTGGCGTCACTGTGCCTGTCCTCTAATCTATACCATTGAGGCGCCAAGGGACTATCTGGTGGGACTCTAGTTGGCACTTCATTCATGTCAAAGACCACTTTCCCTATGTAATCATCTCTTGACACCATTTCTCTATCTCTGACATAGACTTCCACAACGGATGATTGAATCTTCTCCTTCGAGAAAGCAAAGACCTGGTTCCATTCGGGGTTCGTTTTCTTTTCAAAGTGCTTTGTTTTCCCCTTGTAGTTTCCAAGCTTCACTTCTACGTAGGGGTCACAGTTTCCTGTAACAGGGTTGGTAGGGAGATTCTTAGCTTTCACTACTCGGACATAGAGATAGAACATCTGCTCGACGAGATCATAAGTGCTCGTAGCTCTTTCGCTGCTGATCCACCCTCCTCCACCACGTAATCCTCCGTGCGGCCATCTCTCCCCAAGCTGCGGTTTCGTGTCCTTCAACTTGTAGTCCTCCTTCGGGGCAGCTTGTGAACCCATTGACGCAACTCCTCAAAGAGTTCCTGACTTGCAAAACTTGAAATATTTTGCACTGCTCTTGTAACTTTAGTAACTGAAGAAAAAGAAAAAAATTGAGTATAGCAGAAGATGAAAGAGCATTATCTTTGGTTCCTCTCAGCATACAACAAAAGCCTCTTTATTTGTGCAATTGATGATATGATGATCTTCACTTCCTTTACACAATCCACAAATTAGTCTTTTTTTTTTTTTTTTTTTTTTTTGTGTGGAAAAAGTTGAAGATGAATATAGCTCTTATTTCTTTAGTTATATAATCTTTTGGGATTTTTGAGGTTGTAAAGGAGCTAGGACAAGTTCTATAATCAAGCTAGACATAATGCTCATTGTCATTGTGACCCTCTACAACCTTCACCAAATGCCTCATATGCCGTTTTGAGTTGCTTTATCAAAGCCAAAGATAACAAAATCAATTTGACAACATAAAAGCAAATGAAAGAAAAACATAGATTTATATTTGTTTATGGTGTGTAAGAGGAGAGTGGCAAAAAAAGAAAAAAAAAAAAAAAATGAAAAAGGCATCTGCTTTAGTTGAACGCATTAGTTTAGACTTCGACAATAATATAGTGAAGAGAAAGTGTAAAGAGCACAAGTGGTATAGTTGTAGAAATTCCACAACTCTGTAAAAAGACGTTTGATGTCCCACTTAAAAAGGACAAAGATGGTCTTTTTAGACAATAAATAAACAAATAAATAGAGTGAATTGTTGCAAGTTCCTTTCTTTTAGATTCTTTTCAGCTTTTGCATTTTGCTAAACTTGTAATACTGATTGAAATGTCTATTTTGCCCCTTTCATGGCTTTCTTGGTTTCGAAGATTCCTTCATTCTTGTTAGTGCATTATGGTAATTTTGGAACTGCCTAACACTTGGGGTATGACTTTCTGCTGTAGAAAGAATGCAAAAGGCAAAACATTTGAAAACGGAGAAGGATATTTAAAGAGATAAAGCATTGCGGTGAGCTTAAAAGAAACGCAAGAGCAAAATGGAAAAGCTTATGGAAGGGTGAGTGAGCTTGAACAAAAAGATGCTTTTGTACATTGATATTCTCCTCCTTTATTCGCTTTCGATATTAAATTTGGTACTGTGGGCGTTACTTTCTTTCTAAAAACAGAAGTTTAGGTACAATTCATTGAAACTCTGTCTCTTTAGTGTTGACAAGTTGACGAACACACCGTTAATATAACACAGTATTAAATCATCATATCTTTATTAAATTTCATTAAATTATTATACTTTCTTCGTTTCAATACAATTTTGATATATCATGACAGTTAAAAACTATTGTTATTCATAGGTTTTTTTTTTTTTTTTTTTTTTTTTTTTTTTAAATTTTTAAAATTTTTTTTTTTTTTTTTTTTTTTTTTATACATTTTTTTTTTTTTTTTTTTTTTTTTTTTTAAATATCTAGCAATTTTTTTTTTTTCTATTTTAGCTTTACATACCATTTCCATTAATTTAATGAAAGAACAAAGCTAGCTTTACCTCTATTACCAACCGCCTTTCCGGGGGTTTCAGGAGGGAGGAAAAGGGGGAGAAAAAAAGAAGAAGAAGAAGAACAGAACAGACATCTTCCTCTTTTGTTCTCTTGAATTAGTAATTTCCTTTTCCTCAACGGACCATATTTTTTGCTTCAAAATATGCAGATGGTGGTAAATTTTAAAGATGGACTTGACGAAAGTATTAGAGAATTGACTATTTTTTAAATCGCTGTTGTTATTTAATTTTGGGAATTTGTGGACTAATTCCAATAAGCCAAAAGTGTCAGACTAAAACAACTTGACGCGATTATGAACATCATATAATTGGGCAAGACTCCTTTCATCATGATGTTCAAAACGACCGTGATTGGTTGGTGAAGCAAAAAACTCTGACAAGTGATTCTTCAGAACTTTATCCTTCTGTGGTGTACTTTTATGTTTATGATTTCGAATTTATAATACTTAATGTCGTTTCTTGAAACTAATTTTTTTGTAACTAATTAATGGTTAAGATAATGTTTAGTATGAGAATTCGTGTCATAATTTAAATTATAATTCGTGATTTATAATAATTTTTTTTTATAAAGAACATACATAAATTAAAAATAATTTTAATTATAATTCTAAATTAATATCCACTATGATTTTTTAAACACATTGATAAAAGAGTGACTCCAAGCAAGTACTTCCTCTGACAAAGTGTTAAAGAACTTCTTTTGTTATTACACATGTGAAATAAGATAACTTACTGACTAATAATGTACCTATTTCGTCTTTACATTACACGATGATTAGATGAGAATCATACAGGGAAAAACCAGAATTACATTTTCTTTTTTTGTGTTTTTTTTTGGGCTAGAAAAAAATTTTATTGGGTTACTTGTGTGTCCGCATCAGCCAGTCAAATATAATTAAAAACAATAATTTTATCGATTTTGTAATCTAAATTTTCTATATGTTTATGAATTTTTTTAGAGTAAATTGCACTGTTGTACCCTTGTACTTTAATTTTGATAAAATACATCATGATCTTAAAATTAGTTACAATTGAAGTTCAATAGCTGAGAGTGTTATTAAATTGACAATTTGATATACGAGATTTACACGTAATGGTTTGAAAAGTGACGATTTTTATTTTTTATGTACAGATTATGTGTCTAAAATTATCAATGTTTGTTAGTTATTGGACTTTAATTATAACATATTTTAAAGTTTAGAGTGCATTTTATCAAAATTAAAAGTTTAGAGTCTATTTTGTAAAAAAAAAAAAATGAATTGTTTGAGGTGTAACGGTGCAATTTACTCTTTTTTTAGCACTATTAAAATTCAAAGTTTTTCGTAGTTGCGTTTGATTTTGTTTTTGACCAACTTTTGTATCTTGTCGTTTTTTCCCGTAGTAGTCGTTCTTTTGTGCCTCCCTCCCGGTCTACAAATTGTTGTCATTGTTCTTTTTCTTTTTTTTTTTTTTTGGGTGGAAGCTACAAATTGTTGTCCTTTGTGATCCAAGAGACTGACCTTTATTGTTTTGTTGTCGTTTAATAACTTCATTGTCGGGTTTTGTTCAGCACTTGTTCATTCATTTGTTTGTCGCTTAGTACTTTTCTTGTCGTTCTTGTATAGGCGATGCTGGGGCCCTTTTCCACAGCCAGTGCTAAACACTTGTCGTTTTGAGTATTCTTTAGTTTGTATTTCTTTTGTCGTTTTCCGAGACATTAGTTTATTTCTTTGAATTTTATTATTTTGGTATTGTCGTAAGGCCTCGTTCACTTCGCGGATTTGAGTTTTCAATTCGAGCTGAGATGTGACATTTTTTGAGAGCTTTTCACTGTAGTAAAAAAAAAGTTAGATGTAACATTTTCTGAGAACTTTTGACTGTAAAAACTTAAAACTGAAAACTCAAATCGGTGAAATGAATGAGCCCAGCTGCTTTGGCATTTGGCATTTGTTTTTTACTAGGTCTTAGCTGCTTTGGCATTTGTTTCTGAAAGCTGCAAGTTTGGTCTAGTCGAACCCCAATCATTTTACTCGGGGCCTGGGACTCGGCCTGCATAAACCCCAGATTGGGCCGGCTCGACCCCAACCCTTGGGCTGGGCTGGGCCTAAGGCCGAAAGCATTTTTGTGCCGTTCCGAACTCCCTTTTTTATTTTTATTTTTTAATTTACCATATAAACATTTGGGCTCCCCCTCGTTGGGTTTTGGGGCTGGTGGGCGGACCTTCTTACCTTTAGGGTCGGGTTGGTTAGGCGGCCCCGAGCATCTTCTTCTTCTTCTTCAATTTTTTTTATTAGATTAGATTCAATTGTTGATTGAATTATGTTATTTTTCTGCTACACACGAGTTTGTAATTTAATACATAAATGTAATATCTTTACTCCTTTGTTCAATTTTTTTTCTTGATTTGCTAATTTAGATTGTTGCATCAACTTGATTGTGGTTATGATCTTTTGTTTTTTTTTTTTTTTTTTTTTTTTTTTTTTTTTTACATTTTTTTTTGTTTTTTTGATCTTTTCCAATGCGCCCCCACACCCCACCTTTTTTTTTTTTTTTTTTTAAGAGAAAGTCTGTTTTTGCCATAGGGCGAGAAAGGAGTTTTTAGAGACGTTAGACTTTCCTTAGGGGTTAATTTAGAAATGATGGTGTTGTTTTAAGGATCAATTTAAGGTTAAATTACATAAACAAGTATTCGCCATTGTAAATTAATTATTGACTCGGTAAATTAATGGTTTACATGGATAAATAACCAAGCAATTAAAATTAACGCAATGATAAGTGAAATCAATTCATAATATACCAAAATCAATTAATTAATAAATTAAAAACAACAATATAATTTTTTAAAATTTAGGACATTTATTGTAATAATATGCTAAAATAGATTTTTTTTTTTTTTTTTTTTTGCGTAAATATTATTTGTTTAAAGAACTTTTTAGTAGGTTCTTGTTCATTTCATTTTGACTTGATCCCAATCTAACACTTGAATTTAAGAGTGAAATCTATTTTAGTTCCTATCTCGCTACTAATGCCCGATTTATAAAATTATCCCATTAATGTCCTTCCTTCATGAATTCTATTAAAATCGATGAAAAATGAAATGTGAGAATCATGTGATATTTTAATATGTGCATTAAAGTAACATCACATGATTGTTACAAATTATCTTTCTATCATCTTTTTAACGGATCTTAAGAAAACTATTCCAACGGGACAATTTTGTATATCGATGGTTATTTTCGAAATGTTTTGAATGTCAGAATCCAAAAGGAGAACCATCCTAAGTTCAGAAACCCAAAATGAGATTAATCTCACTTCTTTTCTCATTTTCAATATCTTATTAGTAAATTTATTTATTCTAGTTTTCTATTTTTCTTTTCATTTTATTTTTCCTTCTTTTTTGTGCTTGTCATTATAGAATTGTTGCCATTTTACTTTTCTTGTGTACTTTTTTTTAATAATATTACCAGCGTTTTTGGTTTTCCGCATGTTGTCGTTTATTATCTTGGTTATCATTTTTGTTTTGTTGTCGTTTTTTTCTTATTTTGTTATTTATTTCCTTTAAAGTCGTTCCTCTTCTTCTTTCTTGTAGATTATTAAAGTTAGTTCTTCTTTCTTTTGTGCTCATTTATCCTTCTTTTTTGTTGCTGTGATTTTTATTCTTCTGTTTCCTTTTCGTCGTTTATTATCGTTATTGTGAGTATTTCTTTTATACTGTCGTCGTTTCTGTGTGCTTGTTGATAACTCCATGAAATGGAGTTATTTAGCCTCCGTGGATTAAAAAGTATGCTTGTTCTTGAGAATTTATTTAGTTTTTAATACTTTTATCTTATTTTTATTTTATTTTATTTTATTTGGAATTAATTTTATTTTTAGTTTGTTTTAAGTATTTTTATTTTATTTTATTTAGTTTCCTTTCAAAATAATTATTTTCCTCATTATGTAATTTAATTTTGGTGATAGGTGGGCTTAAGTGCAAATTGAAATCCAAATTGGGAGAGAAATGCAAGAGAAAATAAGTAAAATTCGAATTTGAATTAGCCTCAAAATAGAATTCCCGCGCGCGAGTAAAACTAGCACGAAACTCACCACTCCAGTCGTTGGATCGCAGCATCAACGGTCCGGATTGGGCGCGTGAAATCACCCCAGACAGAAGCGCGTCTCTGCAGGGTCGCGCAGCTCTTCTGCCAATCCGAGCAAGCCGCGTGTCCAGCTTGTTCCCCACTCAGCAGCTCGTATGATCCGGTGTGGTGATTCCATCCAAGCTGCGTGAAACTCCCTCTCTCAACGAACCACAGCGCACCGTGTGTCCATTCAATCCGAAGCCTCCAATTGAAGCGCGCCACGTGTCCGAACGCAGGCCTCTAGCTGAGATCAGTTAGCAGCTCTCCTTTGCACACGGAATGAGGGTTTTGAACCGAGAAATGCGAGCCGCCAGAGAAGAAAAAAAGGGAGGATTGTTAAGGTTTTGGACAGACAACGAAAAAAAACCAAGAGAAACCAGGGAGGATTAGCCAAGCATTTTAATAAGGCTTTTCAGCCAATTTTTCAAGAGAGAAAAAATCCCAAAACAAATATTTTTATTTTATTAGATTAGGTTTTATTTTCAATAAATTATTGAGGGAGAATTCATTTTGTGAAGAGCAAGAAGATGGAGGATCTAGGAGCTTGTGACAACTCCTAAAATGGGTTTTTCATTCCTTCTCTTATCTCTTATTTTTGTAATTCATAAATGATGAAACCCTTGATGTTATTTAGTTAATTTTGTGAGCTAGGCTCCTAGTAGAACTAAGGTTGTGATGTTTTAGTTTTTGCTTTTGGATTGTTTATGGTATTCTTGTGCTTGCTCATTCATGTGTATTTACTTGCTTAATTTCTATTTTTGATGGAAATCAAATGTAGAACTAGACTTAGATTGATTTGGAAAAATTAATTTAGGTTAGACTTTACATGGATGATGCATGTTCAATATAGGAATATATTGATTTGTAGAAGGTATAGGAATATATCGTTTACCTTGTATAACCTAATAAATCCGAACTTGAAATTGGAATTCCATGAACTAGATTCACATAGGAATATGATGAAATTAGTTTGAGGAATTATAGTCATAATTAATTCGGAAGAACTTTATGCACAAATTTGAGTTTGGTTAACTAGTACAGAATGCTGTAGCATTTCTTTAGCACAGCTTTAGCATTTTGTAATCAAGGGGAAATTGGGAGGTCCTAGCTCGATTATTTACAATTGCTTGCATTTTTATTTTCTTTTAGTTATAAAAATATATAAAAACAATCCTAGAAGCTAATCAATATTGGTATTTAACGAAAGCTAAACACAATTTTCGTGGGATCGATATCCGTACTCTTGTACACTTTATTACTTGTGCGATTCGTATATTTGCGAGTTTTCACGCAACACTTGTCGTTCAAAATTGAGAAGATCCAAGATACAAAGCAAGAAAGAATTCGATCAATCTCCAAGCTAGGCTTGAGCGTGTAATTCAATTTGTTAATGCATAGCTTTTATAAGCAAAATTCCCGCATCCACTGAGTAAAAGAGACAAAAATCTTTACGCACAGATATGGAGGGGTTTTTAATAGTTTATATTTTTATCAGTGATTATCTATTAAATATAAACATTAGATGATATGAAGTAATAAGAATAAAATCTTATTAATTATCATTAACTTTTTTAATTAATTATAAATTTTAATATCAATATCTTACAATTAAAATAAAGATATATACTCAGTGAGTGATAGATAATCACCCTCTAGAATTAGTATCACCTTGACTAAAATAGCTCCCCTTAAAACAAGGGGGAAAAAAAAAAGACGTCAACAATTGAAGTGAGTGAGGCTTTAACTAAAGCAACTTTGCTTGATCAGTTTTATGATTAATAATTAATTAATAATGCTTTTACCACTTACAAGAACAAAGTACCTAATGAAGCTCTATGTGGTGGAGGGTCATGTGAGAGAGTTTGGGAGACAGATGGAAATTCCCTGTTTTAAATCACAAGGCCAGTCTTTGTCAGCCTCCATGTTTGACTAAAATAGCAAACACTGTTATGCGGCAATTTAATCATAGTAATTATCTTAGCATAGAGCCATAGACTCTCAAACCTTGCAATATATTCTCACTATAATTAATTGTGCACTTCCTTAATCTTCTCTGTCAGTCTCTCCCCCTTTTTTTTTTTTTATCCTTTAACTCTCATCTTTTTAATTAACGTGATATGAACTTTTTATTGACACTATGTTTTCATTTTACCGATCTCAGTTCTAAATTTTTATAATAAAAAATTTTAAAAAAATATTATATTTAACTTTTTTTATTATAATAAAAAATTCTCAAAGAATATTACATATCAATTTAAATTAAAAATTTAAATCCTCAAAATGAACTCAAATTAACCTACTAATTCTAAATCGGAGTTTCTTCTTAGACACTGACACGAAAAAGTAAGTTGAGGGTGTTACATTGTCACATACAAATAGGCGATGCGTCACTCTTCAACCGTTCGATCACTAATGATCATGCAAGGATTCATCTAGTCTACAAGGATTGATCAAACACTGTATACATATATTAAGGAAATCTACCAAAATTCTAGAAAAAAAAAAAAAAAAAGAGGGTCAGCAAATTGGGCACGTAATGAAAATAAATAGTGCAGCTCTGCTTGAAAATGCTCAGCTTTTCTCCTACTTGACAACTTTTCCGTTGTCTCAATATTTAATAGCCGCCGTGTCTCCTGGCAATATTAATATAATATTTAAATTTTAAATTTAAGATAAGATATAATTTTATATAAAATTTTTTTATTATAATAAAAAATAATAAATATAATTTTTTATGAAAATTTTAATATAATAAAATTAAAATTAAAAATTTAAATTGATTAAATGAACGAGTCTAAGAGATTCTTCTTTGAGGTTTAACATTATAAAAAAATATCTCCATTTTCAGCATTAGATATACATTAGAATTTACCGTTCTACATAATTTTTAATTTTAATATAATTTTAATGATATTAACAATAAAAAACTGACTATACTAATTGAGAAATCCTAAAAAAAAGGGTCCCTAAAATATAACTCATCTGATTTATAAAAGCAATACTATAATAGTTGTTTGGACATATAGAATCACGAAAAATATATTGTGGTCTGTGCTTGACTTTCACTTAATATTGTTATAATTACATAAAGAATTGAAAAATTTTAAGATTATAATTATACCACTTCCGTTTATTTCGTTGATTTGAGTTTTTATTTCGAGTTGAGATGTGATTTTATGTGAGAGTTTTTTATATAATAAAAAATTTAAATGTGATTATTTTTAAAAATTTTTATTATAAAAAAACTTAAATTTTAAACTCGAATCGATGAAATGAACAGGTACATCATCCATAACACAAAATCACACGCTACAATTTCCCACGTACTCAAAAATCCCTTTATATTTCCGAATCTTTCTGCATCCCATTCTCATCCAAAAGCACAAAAAATGGAGACCCAAATAATGTTTTCAATCTTCTCTCTCACCCTCTTCTTCTCCTCTCTTCTACATCCTTCTCTCTCCGAGCTCTGCAACCCAAATGACAAAAAAGCCCTCCTCCAAATCAAGCAAGCCTTCAACGACCCTTACGTCCTCACCTCTTGGAAACCAGACACCGATTGCTGTACGGACTGGTACTGCGTCACCTGCGACGACAAGACGCACCGTATCAACTCCCTAACCGTCGTGACCGGCGATCTCTCCGGCCACATTCCGCCGCAAGTCGGCGACCTTCCTTACCTCGAAACATTAATGCTCCACAAGCAGCCCAATCTCACGGGACCGATCCAACAATCCATCACCAATCTCAAGAATCTCAAGTACCTGAGACTAACTTGGAACAACCTGTCGGGACCGGTCCCGCAATTTCTCAGCAAGCTGAGGAACCTCGATTTGCTCGAGCTCTCCTTCAACAACCTGACGGGATCGATCCCGGCCTCGCTCTCGAAGCTTCCGGTCCTCGGCTCGCTCCGTCTGGACCGGAACAAACTCACGGGGCCGATCCCGGACTCGTTCGGAGAATTCCGAGGTGAGGATTTTTACCTAGTACTGTCTCACAACCAGCTCTCGGGGAAAATACCGGCATCTTTGGGGAAGAAGGACTTCAGCTACGTCGACCTGTCGCGGAACAAGATCGAAGGCGGCGCGGCGGCGTTGTTCGGGCTTAACAAGACGACGCAGCTCGTGGACCTGTCGAGGAACGTGTTGGAGTTCGACATATCCAAGGTTGAGTTTCCGAAGAGCTTAGTTTCGTTGGATCTGAACCATAATAGGATAACGGGGAGCCTTCCGGTGGGGCTAACCGCACTGGATAATTTAAGCGGTTTCAACGTGAGTTACAACAGGTTGTGTGGTAAGATTCCGGTGGGTGGGAATTTGCAGAGCTTTGATTACACGGCGTATTTCCATAACCGGTGCTTGTGTGGAGCTCCGTTAGAGAGCTGCAAATAGTATAAGGATATATATATATATATATATGTATGTATTCACTATTTTTTGCTTTTTGCGTTGTATTAATAAATGGGTCTCCACACGAGTTGAGATATATAGCAAAAATTTTGAAATATTATTCAAATTAAAAAAAGGGTTAAGAACTTTAAGATCATTTACTTCTAAATTTTGGAACTCTCACCTTGCTACAAATAAGCCCAAAGGCCAAAACTCATAATTTTTAAAGTTGAAAAGGTAAACTAGAACTGATCTAAAAAATCAAGGACATTAATGAGATTAACCTAAAAAAAGGGGAAAAAAAGTCCATGTCATCTAAACTTTGGTTTCTAATGTTAACACAATTTTTGTACTTCAATTATTGAAAGCACTGGCATGAACTCTGATATTTGGTGTTTCCCCGCCACATGCTTAGTTTGCACTTACATAGGGCAGCCTTAGTAGGGGACAAAATCCAACAATAGACAACCAATTTGACACAACGGGCCTATTTTCCCACTTTTAGAATGCATGCTTCTGTTAAATTGCACGCCAAAAATCCAAACAATATATGGACAACCAATTTGTAGAGATCCAATATGTGTGTGTGTATATATATATATATATATATATATATATATATTGTTTCCACGAATATTTGTTCTGTGTTAATAAAAGATATTTCTACATGATACAATTTTTTTTTTCTTGTTTCTTTTTCTTTTTTGCAAGAAATAGAAATATTAATTTTACTGGCGTCTCTGAACTTTGAGGCATTTCTATTATCTTTTAAATTTTAAAAACTCTCACTTTATCTCTTGAATTTTGAAATTTTCTATTTAATTCTTTTTTTAAGAATTTTTATTAAAATCAAAAGGAAAAAGAGGAGATTAAGTGTGTAACAGAGTCAGTCTCAAAAACAACTAGAAACAACCAGTAAACAATACGGAGTCAAGATGTCAACGAACCTTGCTCCCTAATTTTGATACCAAGCTTATTACAGAGAAAAGCTATGGAGAAAGTACTCAGGATCCAATCTCAAATCTGAGCTTTGTCTAAGCAAAACAGTACACATAAAATGACAGACACATAATCGAACATCTGAACGGGACATCGTCCAAGTCAACATGATTACATTATTCTCGTTTTCTTTTATTTGTTTAATTGTTTTTAATATAAATTACCGTCGAAGAAGTTAAGTGGAAATAATTTAAAATTTAAGAAATAAAGTGATGATTTTTAAAGTTTACATGATTCAAATATTATATATATATATATATATATATATATATATCCTCTTTTTTTTATCAATAGTCCTTAGAGCCGGCAAGGAAATCAAATGGACGCCAAAAAGCTGATTTACAATTTGCTTTGTTTCTTACTTGTTTTGTGTAGCTTCATTTATCCATGTCTCTCCGAGCTTTGCCATCCCCAAGACAAGAAAGCTCTTCTCCAAATCAAGAAAGGCTTCAACAATCCTCATGTCTTCTCCACTTGGGACCCAAACACCGACTGCTGCCTCCACTGGAGAGGTGTCCACTGCGACGAAAAGAACAACCGGATCGAAACCCTCGAAAAATACTTCGGCGGCGGCGATCTCGCCGGTCCAATCCCTCCCGAAATTGGCGATCTTCCTTACCTCCGGACCCTCTGGTGGCACAAGCAACCCAACTTGACGGGACCGATCCCACAATCCATCACTAAGCTTAAGAGGCTCCGTTACCTCGTCATCACCTGGGCCAACCTCTCCGGTCCCATCCCAGACTTTCTCAGCGAGATCAAAAGCCTCGTATCTATCGAATTCTCATTCAACAACCTAACCGGACAGATCCCGAGCTCCCTTTCTAGGTTACCGAACCTAACCGGCCTTGTTTTGGACCGGAACAAGCTCACCGGACCAATCCCCGACTCGTTCGGAGAATTTCAAGGTTCCCATTTTTACCTTAAACTGTCCCACAACCAGCTCTCGTGGAAAATACCGGCCTCCTTGGGGAACAAGGATTTCAACTACGTCGACTTGTCGTGGAACAAGCTCGAAGGCGGGGCCGCGGTGTTGTTCGGGCTTAACAAGACAACGCAGGTGGTGGACCTGTCGAGGAACGTGTTGGAGTTCGACATGTCCGACGTTGAGTTTCCGAAGAGCTTGGTTTCGTTGGATATGAACCACAATAGGATAACGGGGAGCCTTCCGGTGGGGATGACCGCACTGGATAATTTGAGGGGTTTCAACGTGAGTTACAACAGGTTGTGTGGTGAGATTCCGGTGGGTGGGAATTTGCAGAGCTTTGATTACACAGCTTATTTCCACAACAGATGCTTGTGCGGTGCTCCATTAGAGAGATCGTGTAAATAGTGGAAGGGTTTGTTTGGGGTGGTTTAAATTTTCTCTATTATATAATGCTTCAGAATTACAAATTGATGATATATGTACGCTTATTAATTTTTTGAGGAGCAGTACTAGCACCTCATATGTTTTTGTTTTTGTTTTTTTTTGTTTTTTGATTTTTGTTATTGTAATAATGGGTGACATTCACTTAGAGGACGTTTGGTTGGAAGATTCAAACTATGTGATTTGAACCATTTTCAATTTACGTGAATTTTTTATGAGAGAAAATACTGTAGCGAACCATGAATCATGATTCAAATCAGGGAACGAATCCCTCTACCAAACGGACCCTTAATTCCTTCCTGCTATATTTATTTAAAAAGAAAAAGAAAAAATAAACTCTTTCTTATTAATAGTTTTGTTGAAGTTCTTGATAATCGTATGTTAAATTTTTAAAATTTTTTAATTTGTTTTCTCGGTTTATTATTCTTTATAAGAGTTTAGTTTAGTAAGATAAAATGTATAAGTAGAACTCATTTTATAAATAAATAATTGGTGGGACTAATACAATAAAGTATTTAGTGAGTGTATGTAAGAAAATTATATCTGGAAGGGTTATATGCAATTGATGTTTAGTTAAAAAAAAAAAAAAAATTGCAATGAAACAATTAAGAAAAAAAAAGTATTTCGTTAACAGGGACACACTTAAATATAAAACTATTATATTAGAGGACTACAAGAAAAAAAAAAAAGTACGTACTTATAGACTATCGACACAATTGTGAGATCAAGTTATTGTTACTATATTAGAGAACTAAAGAAGAATTACTTAAACAAGAACAGATTAAAAAAGATCATGTATTGATGATAAAAATAGTTGTTGAAAGCCTCGACAATTCTAGTAATGGAACACTTAACAGCTTTAGTCATAGACCATTAATTTGGCGTTTCTCCACCACAAGCTTATTTTGTACCTGAATATATAAT
Organism: Morus notabilis; assembly: GCF_000414095.1. Classification (NCBI taxonomy): domain Eukaryota; kingdom Viridiplantae; phylum Streptophyta; class Magnoliopsida; order Rosales; family Moraceae; genus Morus; species Morus notabilis. Next base: position 2,973,966 of record NW_010367622.1, read on the forward strand.
AGCCTCCGTACGCCACAAAATCCAACAATATTGCACGCCACAAAATTCAACAATAAATTCAACAATAAATGGAGACAATCAATTTGAAAAGATCTTAGCGCGTTCTGGGGTTTATATTTTACTTTCCTGAAAATATTATAGCACTTTGAGTAGATGTGACCATTCGTGTTAGTAGGTCGTATTTGTGTAAATATATTTATTAATCGTGTTAGAATACATTAATTTAAACACGATCTGTTTATTAAACGCGTCAATCATTTATTAATCGTGTTAACTGTGTCAACCTGCATAATCCGTTTAAATTAATATATTGAATAAATAACTAACACGATCATCATAAGTTTAACATGTTTATTGGTTAATTAAAAATATTAAAATTCATATTATTTGTATTTAATTTTTCATATAAACTTTCATATCATATAACATATCATCAGATTACAGATAACACATATAGTTAATCGTGTCAATTCGTGATACTTTGTGTTAGGAGGTCAATCCGAACTCAACCCATTTATTAATCGTGTCAATCCGATTATGACCGAAACTCATTTATAGTATATCTAAACCTGCTAACTTCGTGCAGGATTCAAGGTGTTTCGCGTCATGACCCAAATTGCCACCCCTAATTTTGAGCATCATACAACCTTTTTTTTCTTCTTTGTATCTTTGTTTCTTCTTCTTGTTTTTTGTTTTTTGTTTTTAAAGGAAACATGATACATTAACCTGGAAAAAAAATCTAATATACTTTCTCCTTTTTTACTTATTGTAAGCACATTCACAATGAATATTAAAAACTTAAAGTTCACATCTTTTAATTCGATCCTTCTTTTTTTGAACCAAAACCATTGAAGTGATTGAGAGTTGTCAACATTAATGATAAAAAAAAAAGAGATTGATTTCAAGAAGGACTATTACTATGATGTACTAACTTAAGAATTGATTGTTGAAAGCATGTTCGTTAACAATAAATTGATATTAAACATGCATTAAAAACCCATCGATAATTAAACTAATAAAACTTGATTGAATTTGTACACTATTATTCTGTATTCTCTTGCAAGACAAATCTTTCTAAATAAATATAGAGAAATTGTTGAACTTATTTTTAAAGTATGTGGGTCTTGATTTATACCACTTACTCTTGATTATTATCCTTTTGACTAAAATAGGTATTTGATTAAAAATGATATTAATTAAGAGTAAGTGTTAAAATTTAAGACTTATGCATTCTAAGAGGTATTTGTCTCCTTTCTCCTTCTATATATGAGTTTTTTAATTGAGGGGCTTTCCACCGATTCTTTTTTTTTTTTTTTTTATGGGGCACTTTCCACCAGTTTTGTTTCCTTCATCTTTTGTTTCCTTTTTTTTTTATAATTTCTTTTAAACTTTCTTCCTTTTTTTTCTCCTTTTTTTTGTCTACCCTTTTTATATTCTTATCTTTTATTCGCATTATACATTTCTTTTTTTTCTTTTTTTTTACTTCTCTTTAAATTGCTCCTCATAAATATACTTTTCTTTAATATCCTCTCTCCAAATTGGTCCTCATAAATATACTTCTCTTTAATATCCTCTTTAAATAATTTCTTCTTGTATACATCGCTCTCTAGATTTTGTTTTTAAATCATGTTTTCCCAATAAAACATCTCATGAGTGACTTTTTTTTATTTGTTTGTTTTAATTTTCATTCATTTTTCTTCTTTCTTTTTTTTTTCTTTTTATTTTGTCTTTCTCCTCTTTTTCCTTTTTCATTCTAATCTTTTTTGTTTTATTATACATTTTTCTATTTTTCTTCTATTTCTCTAAATGAGATATTAATAAACATATTTTTCAATTTTACCCGCAGAATTCAACTAGTTTTTTTTTTTTTTTTTTTTTTAAATGTATATCGCCGACCACATTATTATGTGAAAAAAAAAAGTCAATATTGATGTGCGCCACATATCCTCTTAATTTCTAGCATTAGTCCTTAGCGCCATAACCCCATAAAAGCCAACCGTCGTCTCCAACGTTCAAGCCAGGGCAAAGAAATAAAAATGGACGATCGAAAGCAGATCTACCATATCATTTGTTTCTCAGTTCTTTTCTGTAGCTTCATTTATCCATGCCTCTCCGAGCTCTGCCATCCCCAAGACAAGAAAGCTCTTCTCCAAATAAAGAAAGGCTTCAACAACCCTCATGTCTTCTCCACTTGGGACCCGAACACCGACTGCTGCGTCAACTGGGGCGGCGCCCATTGCGACGAAAAGAACAACCGGATCGAAACCCTCGAGATCTACTTCGGCGGCGGCGATCTCTCCGGTCCTATCCCTCCCGAAATCGGCGACCTTCCTTACCTCCGGATACTCTGGTGGCACAAGCAGCCCAACTTGACGGGACCGATCCCACAATCCATCACTAAGCTTAAGAGGCTCAGTTACCTCGTCATCACCTGGGCCAACCTCTCCGGTCCCATCCCGGACTTTCTCAGCGAGATCAAAAGCCTCGTATCTATCGAATTCTCATTCAACAACCTAACCGGACCGATCCCGAGCTCGCTTTCTAGGTTAACGAACCTAACGGGGCTTGTTTTGGACCGGAACAAGCTCACCGGACCAATCCCCGACTCGTTTGGAGAATTCCAAGGTTTCAGTTTTTACCTCAAACTGTCCCACAACCAGCTTTCGGGGAAAATACCGGCCTCCTTGGGAAAGAAAGACTTCACCTACGTAGATCTTTCGCGGAACAAGCTCGAGGGCGATGCGTCGGTGCTGTTCGGGTCGAATAAGAAGATGACACAACAGGTTTACCTGTCGAGGAACTTGTTTGAGTTCGATTTGTCGGAGGTTGAGTTTCCGAAGAGTTTGATTGAGTTGGATCTGAGCCATAATAAGATTACCGGGAGTATTCCGGTGGGACTGACCGCAGTGGATTACTTGCAGGGATTGAATGTGAGTTACAACAGGTTGTGTGGGAAGATTCCGGTGGGCGGGGCGTTGCAGGGCTTCGACTACACGGCCTATTTCCACAACCGCTGCTTGTGCGGTTCTCCGCTCATGGAAAGTTGTAAATAGCTAGCGAATAATTCTACTATGTAATTTTTAAGTAATTTATGTAATTCTCAATTAATTAGAATATGAATGATAACGTTCAAAGGTTTTGGCATACATTGTATTAGATGTTGACATGGAAGCTTTTTATGCATTTACGTAATCTGGCATCTTAATTTGTGTTCTCATTAATGTAAGACTGGAAAAATAATAGAGTGATAATTTCTAATTCATCTAAAACAAGTTTTGTCTGCGCGCGGATCAGTGTGTTAGTGGAATCTCATTACTGTGCATTAATACATGATACAATATAATGGAATTGGATTTTGCTGAATACTGACGTAATTTTTTTTTAATGATTGAGAATGTAATATAAATACAGATGTTATTATAAATTGAATACAAACTATTCAAATTAAATTATTCAGTTATTTTTGTTACGATATATATATATATATATATATATATATATATATATATATGCTTTCCAACTTAAAAAAAATACTGTTATTGGGATAACGACGTCTTGTTTTACATACTATTTCTTTAGTGCGATTTTGTCATATCCATGTCGTAATAATGCATGTTTGAATGTGCATACAAGTTGGAAGGATCGAAATGATGGATGGTCAATTCAACGCGGCAATATGATTCATCTCCACTACATGGTCTTTATCTTCTTCTTCGATCGTCACTAATTTCAAAATCAATAATGACACTTTTTTCCTATGAGAACAAAGGGCACACGGAATGTCATGTTAAGTATATTTTGTTTTGCCACTTCACATAGCCGAAGTCTATATAAAGCCCGTTTCATAACAACATTTTTCACTGTTAATTAGTACATCCAATGGCCATTAATTACAACTTCCTTTCCCTTGCCCTAATTATCTTCTCCACCATTCTCCACCATTGTCTCTCCGAGCTCTGCCATCCTGAAGACAAGAAAGCCCTCCTCCAAATCAAGAAATTCTTCAACACCCCTAATATCTTCCCCTCGTGGGACCCGAAAACCGGTTGTTGCGGTTGGTACGGCCTCACTTGCGACTACAAAACCCACCGAGTAAATGACCTCTTCCTCAACTACGCCGACCTCGCGGGACCGATCCCGCCCCAAGTCGGCGACCTTCCCTATCTCGAAACCCTCATGTTCCACAAAAACCCAAACCTGACGGGACCGATTCCACAGTCCATCACCAAGCTAAAGAGGCTCCGGATCCTCAGTATAACCTGGACCAACCTCTCGGGTCCCATCCCGGACTTCATTGGCGAAATCACCACCCTCGATTTTCTTGATCTCTCTTTCAACAAACTAACGGGACCGATCCCGAGCTCCATCGGTCGGCTGACGAAACTCACAGGCCTCCGGTTAGACCGTAACCAACTCACGGGACCGATCCCGGCCTCATTCGGGGATCTCACTGGAGATAATTTTTATCTCTACTTATCGCACAACCAACTTTCTGGGAAAATACCGGCCTCAGTGTTGAAAAAGGACTACACCTACATGGACCTGTCGCGGAACAAGCTCGAGGGCGATGCGTCGCTGCTGTTCGGATCGGACAAGAAGAATTTGGAGATCGTGGACCTGTCGAGGAACTTGTTGGAGTTCGATCTGTCGAAGGTCGAGTTTCCGAAGAGCTTGACCTATTTAGATCTAAACCACAACAAGATAATTGGGAGTCTTCCGGTGGGGCTGACCGAGCTGAGACTACAGCTGCTCAATGTGAGTTACAACCAGCTGTGCGGGAAGATCCCGGTCGGCGGGGAATTGCAGACGAGGTTCGACTACTCAGCCTACTTCCATAACCGCTGCTTGTGCGGAGCGCCGCTACCGAACTGCAAATAGTTAGTTTCCTATTTGGTTACTATTAGTTTTCTATTTGGTTACGTTTTTTGTTTTTGTTTTTTTTTTTACGTTGTTTGAAGCTAAATAATGGTATGAAATGTTGTAGGACTAAAGACTTGTATTAATTAACTTGTTTGAGATGATGTTTTGTTTAAGTTAAAATTCCGTGTTTTGCTAAGATGCTGAAACAGGACATTGTAATAAAATCAATTCGGTGCAGGTAAAGTTGATAACAGTACGTTATCACGGACGAAAATTTTTTGTTGTTATTTCTTACTGTTTTTGAGAGAAAATTTTGTTACGTAGTGGAGTCTGACATGTGACATTGTTGAGATGCAATCATGCATTCTCTTCGTTCGACGAGGGATAAGATCAGCAGGAAAAGAAAAATATATGTAACTGATTGGGAGAGAGAATGAAAAGTAAAACCTTATCTTCATAGTGGCTTTATATTTATATTCATATATGTATACATATAATTATATATATATATATATATTATAATGGATTCAGTTCTCCTACCAATCTACCACTTTGTTTCTATTTTGAGAATTGTCCAGCTTGCCCTTTTTGTAAACGGATCCGATTTCAATAGCAACAAATTCTTCTCTCTCTCGTCCCTAAGGACCATAAATCTAATCCAACGAGTCTTCAGTTATTGCTTGCTTTTTATACTTATGAAAATGTCACGAATGCTAACGCATGTACCAATTGCTTACAATATATTGCAACGTGCTAGGATATTGGTGAGTCATGTCGATCGCCTTATGTTTGTTACATTACAACAAAAGTTTGAGTATGCAGTAAATCTCGTGGGCGTGCCGGAGTGGTTATCGGGCATGACTAGAAATCATGTGGGCTCTGCCCGCGCAGGTTCGAATCCTGCCGCTCACGTTTTTATAATAAATAACTTAATATAGCCCAGGCTTTTAGCAAGAATTAATAGCATTGAGCTGTGGCATTTTTGAGATTTTATAACTATAAAAATTTAAAATTTAAAATTTAAATTGATAAAATTAATGAGACTTTAAATTTTTTTTTTATCTTTATGAAATTATCGGTAGGTTGTATAAAATGATTTTGATTATGCTTTTAGGGACATTCTCTGATACGTCAACATATCGGTAAGTTAAGTTTTATGTCTATCAGATATGCATAAAATCACATAAAGATAAAAAATAAACAAATCTAATGGTTAAAAAAACTTGACCTACCGGTACACTAAATGTATTAAAAAATCTCTCCTGCTTTTATTGACTCTCATACAGCGAGATATTATCTGTTTTTATAATAAATAACTTAATATATTCTAGGCTTTTAGCAAGAATTAATAGCATAATTTAATGTTTCAATATGTTTAAATCTTTAGGGTTTGTGCGAATTTGAATTGAGTTGTGGCATTTTTGAGATTTTATAACTATAAAAATATAAAATTAAAAATTCAAATTGATGAAATTAACGTGACTTTAATTTTTTTTATCTTTATGAAATTATCGGTAGGTTGTATAAAATGATTTTGACTATGCTTTTAGGGACATTATTTGATACGTCAACATATCGGTAGGTTAAGTTTTATACCTGTCGGATCTGCATAAAATCACGTAAAAATAAAAAAAAAATACACAAATCTAATAATTAAAAAAACTTGACCTACCGGTACACTAAACGTACCAAAAAATCTCTCTTGCTTTTATTGACTCTCATACTACGAGATATTATCTTCCAAGTCATAATGCCAAACGGAAACAACCAACAAGCACACATTTTTTTCACCCTCAAATTCCAATAAAATTCAAATTTTGTTTTTTCTACAATATGCAACTTCTTCTCCTTCCGTTTTCAAAGAAAAAAAATATCTTCTTACTCTACAGCCATTATTACCCTTTCTCTATTTCTTAACCTAACACGAGTATAATCGTTCCTTGTGCATTCTAACCATAAGCCCTATATCGTTTCAAATTTATTCCTTTTGCATTCTAAAACCATAACATTTTACAAAATTAAAATAAATATATATATTTGTTCAAATCTCCATCTCATGCCCAACAAACCCGAACGAGTATACCAGTAATTAACAACAACAATAATAAAATAATAATATCATGCCAGAATTCTTCTTTGCCTTCACCCATGCCAAAATTCACTTGCAGTCCTCAAAAGGTTTTTAACAAAAAAAAAAGATTTCTTCTTCTCCGTCATACCCGGCGCAAGTTTCACATTAGAAATGCCAAAAAAAAAGTTCAGATTAAAGTTCAAAATTCAACAACTCTGTTATACCAGACAAGATAACCATTTGGCAAATATTATCATTGGCTAAATAATAACTTCTTTAGACGTTTCTGACCTAGAAATTTTTTTTGCCCTGGACTTGGCAGAGGTTTGATGGCCGGTGGCAAACGGTGACAAGGGCGGCCAATTTTACTTTTTATTATTGATTAATATTATTTTTAATCAAAAAATTATATTAATTAAAAAATTATTAATTAAGAATAAATAGTAAAAATTTAATCTCGTATACTCAGTAATTTCAATAATTTTATCTAAAAAAATTGTTCTTTCTATTTGTTTTATCCACATTGGACATAAAAAATCCACATAGGATTATTTCAAAAACCAAACACAGATTACATCTAAAAGTGCATTATAGAAATTGTTTTACCCTCTGTGCACACGATTTAATTACGTGGGATAAATTCGTGCCCTGTCGGTATTATTTAAAAAGTAGATCGTACCAGAAAGAATACCTTTTTCTTTTGTTTTTGTTGATTCTTTTTTTTTTCTTTCCTTATTATTTTTTTCTTTTTTGACTAAAAGCTCCTCTATAATTTATTTATTATAATGTATTTCTTTGAAATCTTTATACTATTTTTCCCTGGTTTTCCATATTAAAACAACTTTTTTCACATGTGTTCTTACATAATTTTTTCAGTCTAATCCTTATTATATCTTCCGTCTTTATCCATCATCTTTGACATTCAAAAAAGAGGGAAAATTTCTTTCACTCCACTCACCAAACTCTTTATCTTTGTGTTTGTTGTCTTTTTTCTTTTACTTTTATTGATTCTTCTTTTGCTTTTTTCTTTTCTTTCCTTATTTGTTTTTCCTCCTAAAAACTCCTTTATAGTTTAATTATTGCAATGTGTATTTTTAAAATACCTTTTCTTTCAATTTGCTTTTATTAAAATAATTTCTGTAAAAAAATACATCCATATTGAAATTTTGGGGGTTTATTTGCCAAAAGGTTTTTATTTATTCTCTTTTGATGTGGCTTTTAAACTATTATTTCCCTCACCTGCGATCATATTGAAACAACTCTTTTCATATGTGTGCTTACTTTATTTTTTTCCCGTCTAATTGTTATTGTTTGGACAATGATTCTTCAAAATAAGATTTTTTTTCTTAATTGACCTTTAAGAACAATTTTTTTTAAAGCGTCTATCTTTTTTCATAGTAACTTTTTTTTTTTCAACAATTTTTCATCGAACTCCCATCTTTTTCTAATTGTACTAAAATTATTTCTCTTAAATGTATCTTCACTTTGACATTCGTTCACGTGTGATACCCGTTTTTTCCTATGTGCATTTGCGTGTGTGTGTTTTTTTTCTTTCATCTTTTGTTTTGTTTTTTTCCCCTTCTTTTAACATTTTTTACCTTTTTCCGTATGTCCTCAAATCATTTTCTTTTATTTATTTAGTTTTCTTTTGACTTCAAGTAACCCAGTCGTTTATACGAAATTTCACTTTTGTCCCTTATATTATTCAAATGTTCAAAGCGTCTTTTGTTTTCTTGAAAAACAATCCAACATATTACTTGCCCATTAAAATTTTCAAAATATCAAAACCACCCTTATTAAGTATTGCCATTTTAACTTTAACTAACAAAAACATTGAATAAATTATTTTAAAACTAAAATTTCTCAAATGGGTATCTTAAAATAATATTACTTTTCAAATGTCATCTTAATAAATATATATTTTTTTCTTGATTGCCGTTCTAAAATAAGTTTTCCCCTCAAATGTTTCTATGTTTAAACAATCGTTAATCCTATAAACTTTTCAAATACTATTTTCTCATGTGTACCTGCTAAATAATTGACTCCCTATAATTTGCCTAATTAAGAACTTTTTTCTTCTAAATGTGATTAAATATTTGTTTTGTTAAATTAAAATTTTAAGAGAGTAACAAATTAAGGGGAAAAAAACTAGATTTTTAAGAAACTTTTTTAGATCTTCACACAAGAATTTAAAAAACGAATACACACGTGAATATCACGTGCCCATAACCCATAATCATCGTAGTGTGAATATCATGAAAGCTTCTTAAATTATCTTCTTTCCCCAGTACTAGCTAGCCCATAATCATTTTTCTTTCCCTGTTACTAGCTAGTCCATGAGCATTATTTTTTCTTTTAGTACTAGCTCTTTTTTTCCTTTTTATTTTCTTATTTATTTTCTTATTTTTCTTCTTTACCTTTTTTTCTCTTTTTTGTCCATAACCTTTTTTTCTCTTTTTTGTCCATAGCCTTTTTTTTCTCCTCTCTTTTAATTTCATCTTAAATTTTAGTGTGATGGTCATGACCCTACTAATAGTCCATGAGCTGCTTTTTTTTTTTCCTCCTTCTTCATAAGTATCAGCAATGGTTCTAGATCTCTTGCTTTGTGTTGTCATCCTTCCTTAAATTGCCAAAACCAATATTAAGAATGAGGACGACCTCATGGTTCTAGATCTCTTGCTTTGTATTCTAGTATAATATATATATATATATATATATATATATTGAAAGGTAATGAAACATATTCATTGAAAAGCCACTAAATGGTTAGGAGTTTTAATTATATAAATGTAAAGTTGTTAGATTTTAGTGCACACACATAATTTTCTCATAATATGCTACGTTCACATTTTAACTGGGCATATTCCGCTTATTTTAGTTGTGGTGAAGAGGTTATTCTACATATCCAATTGCCTGATGAAATCATTTATGAGATCAGAATTATGAGTTCATAGACTCGAAGTAATTAGGAAAGAATTTTTTACTAGTGTAACACACCAATGACGACAACGATCGTCCAAGAATTTGTCTTAGGGAGGACATTTCTAATACAGTGAATATTGTAATTATGTTCATATATTGTTAAAACATTATTATATAACCGCATGAAAATATTACTATATAAAAAGTTCAGTATCAGACAATATTAGTGAAAATGTCCTAGCTGAAGAACATAATTTCATTAGATTCATCATAGAACATTTTAATTAAATATTTATATTCAATCAAAACTTAAATAGTTAATTTATCAACAACATATTTTGTATTTATAGTACGAGTAGGCAGTAGCTAGACAGGCTCCTCGTATTATGAAAGTCCAAATGGATTGCCCAACCTCTTTTTTTTTTTTTTTTTTAAGTCTGAATTAATGGGCGTTTAGCGACAAATTAGTACTACACAAAATAATTCAGTTGCAATTATATCTGTTTTGAATGTGTTGTTATACTCTCGATGATTGTATACGTCTATTCTTTTGTTTTGTTTTATTTAATTTATGTTTTCTAGCTAGTTATTTTGGCGCCTGCAATGCATCTTTGGGTTTCTTGTAATTTCCTTTTCTACTGTTGGGGTACTTTATTTTATCTGCATTTTTTAATGAAATTTGAGTGATAAATTTGATGCGGGAGGGAGGTTTTAGGGAGTGCCAACTTAATTAGAATGTCCTAATTTTTTTTGATGCAAATCGCTCCATCTTATTATTTATTCAAAAGAAAAATTTTGTAAGACGAACATATATTATATTCAAATTTTGGAAAAATTCTAAAAATTGTTTATTTTAAAAGACATAAACATTCCTTAAAAAAAAAGACATAAACATATATTCAAATACTTTTAAGTCATTTTAGCTAGATTCTAGCTTAAATTTAAAGATCTTAAGATTTCAGCCCATTGTTTTTTATTTTCATTTTTCATTTTTTCCATCTCATTTTAGCATTATTTTTAGTTTGCTTTTTCCCCAAGGGACGTCTCTTTTATTTAGGATTGCGGCGGGTTAGAGGTAGTTTGCTAGTTTTTACAAGTTTGCGTTTTGCAATTTATTTGTATAATAATACTTAAAGACACTCACTGTATTGCTTAAATACCAGTTTTATTCTTTTTATTATACAAATTCTCAAAACATCCCTTACATTTATAAAATCACACTTAAAATACCTTCTGAAGTGATAAATTATTTTTTTTTTCTGAAAAAACTAAAATTAACCTTTTCAATATTTATTAAATACAATACAAGACATTATTAAATCAATCTTAAAAATGAAAAAATTTTAAAAACAATTGAAATATATGTTTGATTGAAGCATTTTTTTAACGTCATTAATTTTTTATTTAACTTTTTAGTTAAGTCGTATCTAAAATAACATTAATTATAATTTAGGAAGGGTAATCTTCATATTTTCAAAAACTTAGGGCTTGTTCTTTTACAAGTATTCTTGAGTTAAATTTTTGAGTTGACTTTGAGTTGAGTTTGAGTTATAACTTGAGTTGAAGTTGTAACTTTAGTTTGCGTTTGGTTGTGTACATTTGAGTTATGGTTTGAGATAAGAATTTTTTTGAGTTTGTGTTTGAGTAAGTCAAAACTTGAATTTATATTTAGATAGTATTTTAATAAAAACTCAATTCTGATGAAAAATTTTAATAGGGTATATGGGTCTAGTTTTATTCGTCTTTTCGTTGTCAACGCATAGAAAAAAAATCATCTTAATCAAAATTAAAACGAAAAAGTTATAGCATTTTTAAGAATAGAAAAAATACTGTTCATTAACTTGAGTTCGAGTTTCTGAACTCGAGTTGAAAGGGAAACTTGAACTCGAGTTTTAGTCTCAAACTCGAGTTCAAACTCGAGTTTAAACTTAAAAGAACATGAACTCAAATAAAATTATAACTCAAATTACATTTTTTTGAGTTTTTCACTCAAAAGAACAAGCCCTAATTGTTTCTGTTGGTTTTCAAAACGTTTTTGAGTGCGGAACTGTGGTAGTGCGGATCGTGTATAACAAAAAATTTTTACAAAAACTTTTGTATACACTATTAATTTATGCAATAATAAATTAATCTTATTAATTTATAAGTATAGATAATAAATAACTTGTCGACGATTAGGACGATAACTTAAAATTTTTTGGCCAATGAACGATCCTCGCTCCAAAACTTTCTTAGAACACCTAAGCCTTCCTCGTCTACTCTTTGATATCACAAGACGATGAGTGTGGGTTCCAAGTAAAAACTATCGGAACGATTACTCGTTAATTTTGTATTCTTTCACAATCAACACATGTATGTGAACAAATTAAAAAAATTAGAAGAACTATTCTTCTCTTTTTCCCTCTTAGAGAATTCGGCCAAGACTAAGAAATTTAGGAGGAAAAAACCAACCTCTCCAATTCTTATTGTTTCCTATTTATAAAAAATTAGGAGAAGTCTTTGCTTGTAGACAAAGCAATCTACAAATAAGAAAGTAGTTGATTACTAACTACTGTATTGAAACAACTCTTTTCATATGTGTCCTTTATTTTTTTTTTCCTGTCTAATTGTTATTGTATGGACAATGATCCTTCAAAATAAATTTTTTTTCTTAATTGACCTTTTAGAACAATTTTTTTTAAAGCGTCTCTCTTTTTTCATAATAATTTTTTTTTCAACAATTTTTCATCGAATTCCCATCTTTTTCTAATTGTACTAAAATTATTTCTCTTAAATGTATCCTCACTTTGACATTCGTTCATGTGTGATACCCGTTTTTTCCGATGTGCATTTGCGCGTGTTTTTTTTTTTCTTTCATCTTTTGTTTTGTTTTTTCCCTTCTTTTAACATTTTTTCACCCTTTTCCGTATGACCTCACATCATTTTCTTTTATTTATTTGTTTTTCTTTTGACTTTAAGTAACCCAGGCGTTAATACGAAATTTCACTTTTGTCGCTTATATTATTCAAATGTTCAAAGCATCTTTTGTTTTTTTGAAAAACAATCTAACATATTACTTGCCCATTAAAATTTTCAAAATATCAAAACCATCCTTATTAATCTATATGTATTGATATTTTAACTTTAACTAACAAAAACATTGAATAAATTATTTTAAAACTAAAATTTCTCAAATGGGTATCTTAAAATAATATTACTTTTCAAATGTCATCTTAATAAGTTTTTTTTTTTCTTGATTGCCGTTCTAAAATAAGTTTTTCCCCTCAAATGTTTCTATGTTTAAACAATCGTTAATCCTATAAACTTTTCAAATACTATTTTCTCATGTGTACCTGCTAAATAATTGACTCCCTATAATTTGCCTCATTAAGAACTTTTTTCCTTTAAATTTGATGAAATATTTGTTTTGTTAAATTAAATTTTTAAAAACTAGACTTTTAAGAAACTTTTAGATCTTCACGCCAGAATTTAAAAAATCGAATTCACACGTGAATAGCACGTGCCTATAACCCATAATCATCTTAGTGTGAATATCATGAAAGCTTCTTAAATTATCTTCTTTCCCAAGTACTAGCTAGCCCATAATCATTTTTCTTTCCCTGTTACTAGCTAGTCCATGAGCATTATTTTTTTCTTTTAGTACTAGCTCTTTTTTTTTTTTTTTTTTTTCCTTTTTTTTTCTTATTTCTTTTCTTTTTTTTTTCTTTTTTTGCTTTACCTTTTTTTTTTCTTTTTTGTCCATAACCTTTTTTTCTCCTCTTCTTTTAATTTCATCTTAAATTTTTGTGTTAAGGCCATGACCCTGCTAATAGTCCATAAGCTGCTTCTTTTTCTCATTTTAAAAAAAAAATCTTTTTTCCCCCTTCTTCTTCATTAGTATCAGCAATGGTTCTAGATCTCTTGCTTTCTGTTGCCATCCTTCCTTAAATTGCTAAAACAAATATTAAGAATGAGGACGACCTCATGTTTCGATAACATGTTAGTTTACATAATAGACTTTTCAAGAACTTATGCTATAAGAAGATGTGCCAATAATAATTTTATAGTACTCTAACATATATATTAGCAAACTCTACTCTAAACACAGTCAGCAACCTTTCGGATAATGAAGAAAATGAAACAAAGATCCGTTTACTTGTTCTTTAACCAGTGCACCCCGCGGTGACTCATGGTAGAAAATGGGAAAATATAGGATGAAAAATAGTCGTGACATATTTATTTACGCGTAATTGAAATAAGTAGGATTTAAAAATGAATAACAAAATATAGGATTGGCTACAATTAAAGAACAAGTCATTGGTTACGAGGATCTAATCTAAAGATAACTTGACATTTTTGAAGAGTATTCTAGTATAATATATATATATATATATATTTTTTTTTTTTTTTTTGGGTTGAAAATCATGGTTCTCTGGGCCTAGCAGGTTGTACGGGTGTTTTCAACACTAACAAATTTTTAGTAAAAGATGTTTTGCGAGGCATTTTTTTTTTCCCCTCTCTTTTAAAGTTTCAATTGATGGCGTTTAGCGACAAATTAGTACTACACAAAATAATTCAGTTGCAATTATATCTATTTTGAATGTGATTCATTTAATGCGGTGTGCTTCCTAAAAAAATGAAACGATATTGAGGATTTGAATGAGGCGTATTGAGGATTCTTTTCACGGTTCATGTTATGATTTAGTCCATCTTATATTATCATTCAATTATTATCTTTCCAGTGCTGTCTTAGAAGTTAATTTTAATTGTTATACTCTCGATGATTGTATACGTCTATTCTTTTGTTTTGTTTTGTTTTTTATTTAATTTATGTTTTCTAGCTAGTTATTTTGGCGCCTACAATGCATCTTTAGTTTTCTTGTAATTGCATTTTCTATTGTTGAGGTACTTTATTTTATCTGCATTTTTAATGAAATTTGAGTGATAAATTTGATGCAGGAGGGAGGTTTTAGGGAGTGCCAACTTAATTAGAATGTCCTAATTTCTTTTGATGCGAATCGCTCCATCTTATTATTTATTCAAAAGAAAAAATTTGTAAGACGAACATATATTGTATTCAGATTTTAGAAAAATTCTAAAAATTGTTTATCTTAAAAGACATAAAAATTCCTCCAAAAAAAAAAAAAAAGACATAAACATATATTCAAATACTTTTAAGTCATTTTACTAGAATCTAGCCTAAATTTAGAGATCTTAAGATTTCAGGCCATTGTTTTTTATTTTCATTTTTCATTTTTTCCATCTCATTTTAGCATTATTTTTAGTTTGCTTTTTCCCTAAGGGACGTCTCTTTTATTTTGGATTGCGGATTAGAGGTAGTTTGCTAGTTTTTACAAGTTTGCGTTTTGCAATTTATTTGTATAATAAAGCGATAATACTTAAGACACTCACTGTATTGCTTAAATACCAGTTTTATTCTTTTTATTATACAAATTCTCAAAACATCCCTTACATTTATAAAATCACACTTAAAATACCTTCTGAAGTAATTAATTTTTTTTTAGAATACTAAAATTAACCTTTTCAATATTTATTAAATACAATACAAGACATTATTAAATCAATTTTAAAAATGAAAAAAATTCAAAAACAATTGAAATATATATTTGATTGAAGCATTTTTTTAACATCATTAATTTTTTATTTAACTTTTTAGTTAAGTCGAATCTAAAATAACATTTATTATAAATTAGGAAGGGTAATCTTCATATTTTCAAAAATTTAATTGTTTCTGTTGATTTTCAAAACGTTTTTGAGTGCGAAAGCGTAGTAGTGCGGATCGTGTATAACAAAACTTTTCACAAAAACTTTTGTATACGCTATAGATTATATTAATTTATGCAATAAAAATTAATCTTATTAATTTATAAGTATAGATAATAAATAACTTATCGACGATTATGACGATAACTTAAAATTCTTTGGCCAACGAACGATTCTCGCTCCAAAACTTTCTTAGAACACCTAAGCCTTTCTCGTCTACTATTTGATATCACAAGACGATGAGTGTGGGCTTCAAGTAAAAACTATCGGAACGATCACTCGCTAATTTTGTATTCTTTCATAATCAACACATGTATGTGAAAGAATTGGGAAAATTGGAAGAACTATTCTTCTCTTTTTCTCTCTTAGGGAATTCGGCCAAGACAAAGAAATTTAGGAGGAAAAAACCAACCTCTCTAATTCCTATTGTCTCTTATTTATAGAACATTAGGAGAAGCCTTTACTTGTAGACAAAGCAAATAGAAAATTTGTAACTACTATATTTTATTCTCATTAAAATACTGTTTTCCTTTTTCTTTTGGAAACAAGCTTTCATTTCCGTTTTAATTTAGGAAACAAAATTTCCTTGCATCTTTGCTTATAGGGGCCGACCATATCAAGGAAGGAGAGAGAAAAATTCTTCCTTTCTCGAGTTTCTAATTTTAGCTTAAATTCAATTCTAAATAAAGTAACACCTTACTTTCCTTTTTGAATTTAATTTGAAAAACTTGTCGAACAAGCAAAGCGGATTACTTGTAGAGCAAGCAACTAAATCCCAGTGGGATTTTTCCAGTGTCACACGCCCCTTGTGGTCCCACCACAGTGTGTGACAAAATAATTAAATAATCACATTATTTAATATATAATTAATTCTCAATTAATTATTCGTGAGTAAAATAAAATCTCGATAATTCATCTTGTCTTGCAAATAATACAAGGATGACAGGAGGACTTATGGACCTATAATTATGAGTTCTAATAAAATTAATAATTAATTAAACTATTTAATTAATTTATTAATTCTATTAATTCTAAAAGTTACTCCACTAAAAATTTAGAATTGCACTCTCAAAATTATAGACATAATTTACTTGTAAGAACTTGAAGTGTCCATTTGATATAGTCACTACATATAGATAAATCCTCCATAAATAATTCATCATTAGAGCTAGGTAAAATCTGCTGACCTCTCTAATTACATCTTTATCCTTGAGTACCATTGATTCTCTAATGAATAGTATATTCATAAAACACATTCATGAATACGAGCTCGTTACTTATTTAAGTACCGAATCAACCCTCAAGCGAATTATTTATCTGCTTCTTTAAAGAAGAAGGAATGGATTCCATCTTATATATTAGCATTCTCAGCTATCCATTTCATCACGATCCCAAGATACAAGGAATAGGATTTACGATCTCGAAATCCGTACCAAGTAAGTCAAAGAACACAAATCCATAAATAGGAGTCTACTAATAACTCATTATTAAGATCAATCTATATATGACCATCAATAGAATAAAATTTAATTTTCTATATTTAACAGAAATTATCAAAAAATCAAATTGTGCCAGTGTCCCAGTTCTACATAATCTCATTATGCATAATACACTCATTCAATATCCCTCTATATTAATGATGTAGATTGTTGGTTTCCTAGTCGAATTCGGGTGCAAAAGTGTGGAAATGCGGATCGTGTCCAAACAAAAATTTTCATAAAACTTTTGTGAATGCTCTAGAATATATTAATTTACGATCAATAAATTAATCTAATTGATTTAGTTCAAGAATTATACCTTGCTAATGATTAGGAAGATAACTTAAATTCTTTGACCAACGCACGATCCAAGCTCCAAACTTTCTCAGAATACCTGAATCTTCCACGTCTACTACTTGAAACTTGCAAGACTTAGAGTGTGGACTGTAGGGTAGAACTAATGTTTATGATCACTCGCTAATTTGTCTTTCTTCACTATCAACGCATGTATGTGAAGAACTGAGGATTGAAAGAACTTTTCTTCTCTTTTTCTCTCTCTATAAATTCGGCCAACACTAGGGTCTTAGAAGATCAAAATCTTCTTCTCCAATTTCTATTGTCTGCTATTTATAGAGAACTAGGAGAACCCTTTTGTTTGTAGACAAAGCAAATAGAAATTGGTAGTTATCATATTTTTAATCTCATTAAAAATACAGTTTTCCTTTTAATTTTGGAAACAAAATTTCCTTCCCTTTTACTATAGGGTGGCCGGCCAACATTAAGAAAGGAAGGAGAAAATTCCTCCTTAATCTAGCTTCCAATTTTAGCTTAAATTCAATTCCAAATAAAGTAACATATTATTTCCCCTTTTAATTTAATTGAAAAACTTGTCGAACAACCAAACCGGATTACTTGGTGAGCAAGCAACTAAATCCCTGTGGGATATTTTCAAGTGTCACACGCCCTTGTGGTCCCACCACAGTGTGCGACAAAATAATTAAATAATCACATTTTTAATATATAATTAATTCTCAATTAATTATTCATGAGTGAAATAAAATCCTGATAATTCATCTTGTCTTGTAAATATTACAAGGATGACGGGAGGACTCATGGATCTATAATTTTGAGCTTCAATAAAATTAGTAATAAATTAAACTATTTAATTAATTAATTAATTCTATTATTTTTTTTAAAGTTAATCCACTAAAAACTTAGAATTGCACTCTCAAAATTATAGACATAATTTACTTCTAAGAACTTGAGGTGTCCATTTGATATAGTCACTACATATAGATCGATCCTCCATAAATAATTCATAATTAGAGCTAGGTAAAATCTGTTAACCTCTCTAATTACATTTTTATCATTGAGTACCACTGATTCTCTAATGGATAATGATTCATAAACACATTAATGAATTAGAGCTCCTACTAATCTAAGTACCGAATCAACCCTTAAGGGAATTATTTATTTGCTTCTTTCTTAAGAAGGAATGGATTTCATATTGTAATATTAGCAATCCCGGCTACCTATTTCTCCATGTCTCCAAGATACAAGGATAAGATTTAAGTGTGTTGAGATCTTTACCGAGCAAGTCAAAAGACACATATCCATAAATATGAGTCTACTAATAACTCAGAATTAAGATAATTCTATATATGACCATCAGTAGACTCAATTAGAATTTATGTACTTAACGAAAATTATCAGAAATTCATATTATGCTTGTATCCCAGTCCTACATATTCTTGTTATGTAAAATACACTCACTTTGATATCTTGACATATCAACGATCAGATAAGATCGTTCCATGTAGAATGAGAATGACATGTATTAATAATGTGATAAATTAAAGATTCCAAACTTTAATCGATAACCATTATGGACTTTATGTTTCGATTATGATCCTTAAATATTATCCTCTAGTATATAACACCTATATACCATTTTTAAGGTTACATAAATAATCATGGAATTTTCAATGATCTTTATAAAGTATTCAACAATACATGCACATAAATAATGAAATTTCTACTTTATTAATTAAATAATAAAATCTTTAATTACATCTCAAGCTTTCAAGATATCATTCCCAACAATCTCCCACTTGTCCTATAGCAAGTCTGACATGTCCCTAATCCCAAATGCATTCAAATGCTTATCAAAGACCTTCTACGGTAATGTCTTTGTAAACAAATCTGCAAGGTTGTTCTTCGTTCTGATCTTCAGAACTGTTACATTGCCTTTTTTGACTATGTCTCTTATCAGGTGATATTTTCTTTCTATATGCTTTGCACCCTTGTAGCTTCTTGGCTCTTTTGAGTTCGCCACTACTCCATTGTTGTCACAGTAGAGCTTAACAAGCTGATCCATATTTGGAACAACTTCTAGATCACTCAAGAATTTCTTAAGCCAATTTGCTTCTTTTGCTGCTTCACAAGCTGCAACATATTCATCTTCCATGGTCGAGTCAACAACACATTTTTGCTTGAAACTTCTCCAAACCACGGCTCCACCACTAAGTGTGAACAAAAATTCGAATGTCGACCTTCGACTTTCCTTATTTGACTAAAAATCAGAATCTGTGTATCCGGTGAGAGACAAATCTCCTTCGAAATATACTAGCATATAGTTTCTCGTTCTCCTTAGATACTTGAGAATGCATTTCACTACTATCCAGTGATCCAATCCTGGATTAGATTGACAACGACTTACCACTCCTACTGTATAATAGTTATTCGGCTTAGTACACATCATGGCATGCATAAGGCTCCCGACAGTTGAAGTATATGGGTACTGTCTCATATCCTCTTCCTCCTGTGGAGTCTTAGGATATTGCTCTTTAGAAAGTTGAATACCATGCCTTGAGGGTAAATTCCCTTTCTTAGAGTTTTGCATCGAGAACCTAGACAACACTTTCTCTATATACAATGCTTGAGACAACGCCAATAGCCTGTTCTTACAATCTTGAATAATCTTGATTTAGAGAACATAGCCTGTCTTTCCCAAATCTTTCATTTGGAATTGGTTGGCTAACCACTTCTTTACGTCTGACATGGGTTCTACATCATTCCCAATGAGTAGAATGTCATCCACATAATGAACAAGAAAGACCATGTTCTTTTCTTTCTTACACTTGTAGAAACATGGCTCATCTTCATCTTGATCAAATCCATAAGATTTAATCGCCTCATCAAACCTAATGTTCTATGATCTAGAAGCTTGTTTCAATCCATAAATAGACCTCTTCAGTTTACAGATTTTCTGCTCTTAACCTTTAGCTCTGGTTGATGCATGTAAATGGTTTCTTCAAGACAACCATTTAGAAACGTTGTCTTGACATCCATTTACCATATCTCATATTCTAGACATGCTGCAATAAATAAGAGTATCCTGATGGACTTAAGCATAGCTACCGGTGAGAAAATTTCTTCATAGTCAACTCCTTTTTTCTAGGTATAACCTTTAGCCACAAGCCTTACTTTATAAGTCTCTACTTGTCCATTTTCTCATCTTTTCCTCTTGAAGATCCATTTGCACCCGATGGATTTTACTCCTTTAGGTAAATCTTCAAGTTCCCAGACCGAGTTGGAATACATCGAATCCATCTTGAGTTTCATGGCTTCTTGCCATTTTTCCTTGTCAGAGTCCTTCATTGCCGACTCAAAAGTCAATGGATCTTCCTTGCCATCATCAACAGTGACAAGGTGTGCTTGCTATGTGTAGCGATCATGTAATCTTATTACCCTCCCACTACGACGTGGTTGTACTTGAGTCTGACTTGAAACTGTGGTCTTTTATGTACACCGTTCAACAACTCTTGTTGTTAGTTGTCCGATATGATTGGGAAATAACTCTTATGACACAACTTTACTTATGGGCTAGAAATTTATTATATAATTATGCTCCAGAAAAGTTGCGTTTGTTGACACAAACAACTTTTGCTCTTAAGGACTGTAAAACAAACCTCCCTTTGTCCCTTATGGATATCCTACAAATATACACACTTCTGATCTGGGTTCCAATTTCCCAGTCTTTCCTTTCAACACGTGTGTTGGGAACCTCTATATGCGGATATGTCTCAAACTAGGTTTTCTACTACACCACAACTCTAAGGGTGTTTTAGGAACTGACTTAGATGGAACTCTGGTCAGTATATAAGCAGTTGTTCTTAGGGTATATCCCCAGACTGATATCGATAGCGAGGAATAACTTAACATTGATCTCATCATGTCAAGTAAGGTTTGATTTCTCCTTTTTGCCACACCATTTTGTTGGGGCGCGCGGGCGGGGCGTAGGCAGGGTGCGGTGGGCACTCTGGTGGGTGGTGGTGCTCCGGCGAGATTGGGAGATTTTGAAATTTTCAAATAAAAATAAACAACAAAAAATCCTATACCTGAAGGTTTACAAATTTTTAATCAAATTGGAAAAATTGTAAATGAATAAAACCTATTCATGGAACCATATAATTAATGACTAAATCCATCATCCAAACATTCATCACATGAATCAAAATATAAACATCCATAAATGCAAAGTGCCTACTCAACACATGCATACATACTAAATATCACATATTCAATATTAAGTTGATTATCCTACAATCTCGGCATAAATTAATACATTCTATAGACCGCTCTAATACCACTTGTTAGTTTCCAAATCAAATTCGGGTGCAGAAGCGTGAAAATGCGGATCGGATCCAAACAAAAATTTTCATAAAACTTTTGTGAACGCTATAGAATATATTAATTCACGACGAATAAATTAATCTAATTGATATAGTTCAAGAATTATACCTTGCTAACGATTAGGAAGATAACTTAAATTATTTTATCAATGAACGATCCAAGCTCCAAGCTTTCTTAGAATAACCGAATCTTCCACGTCTACTCCTTGAAACTTGCAAGACGTAGAGTGTGAGCTCTAGGGTAGAACTATCATTTATGATCACTCGCTAATTTCTCTTTCTTCACTATCAATGTATGTATGTGAAGAAACTGGGAATTGGAAGAACTATTCTTCCCTTTTTCTCACTCTATAAATTCGACCAACACTAGAGAATTAGAAGATCGAAATCTTCTTCCCCAATTTTAATTGTCTCCTATTTATAGAGAATTAGGAGAACCCTTTTGCTTGTAGACAAAGCAAATAGAAATTGGTAGTTACCATATTTTTAATCTCATTAAAAATACAGTTTTCCTTTCAATTTTGGAAACAAAATTTCCTTCCTTTTTACTATAGGGTGGCCAGCCAACATTAAGAAAGGAAGGAGAAAATCTCACCTTAATACAGTTTCCAATTTTAGCTTAAATTCAATTCCAAATAAAGTAACATCTTACCTTCCCCTTTGAATTTAATTAGAAAACTTGTCAAACAAGCAAACCGAATTACTTGGTGAGCAAGCAACTAAATCCCAATGAGATTTTTTTCAGTGTCACACACCCCCTGTGCGCCCACCATAGTGTGTGAAAAAATAATAAAATAATCACATTGTTTAACATATAATTAATTCTCAATTAATTATTCACGAGTGAAATAAAATTTTAATAATTCATCTTGTCTTGCAAATACTACAAGGATGACGAGGGGACTCATGAACCTATAATTCCGAGCTCTAATAAAATTAATAATTAATTAAACTCTTTAATTAATTAATTAAATCTATTAATTCTAAAAGTTACTCCCCTAAAAACTTGAAATTGCACTCCCAAAATTAGACATAATTTGCTTCTAAGAACTTGAAGTGTCTATTTGATATAGTCACTACATATAGATCAATCCTCCATAAATAATTCATAATTAGAGCTAGGTAATATCCGTTAACCTCTTTAATTACATCTTTATCCTTAAGTACCATTGATTCTTTAATGGATAGTGATTCATAAAACACATTCATGAATCTAAGCTCCTACTAATCCAAGTACCGAATCAACCCTCAAATGAATTATTTATCTGCTTCTTTTTGAAGAAGGAATGAATTCCATATTGTAATATTAGCATTCCCGGCTACCTATTTCTCCATGTCTCCAACATACAAGGATAAGTTCTAAATGTGTCGACATCTTTACCGAGTAAGTCAAAAGACACATATGCATAAATAGGAGTCTGTTAAAACTCAAGATTAAGATCATTCTGTATATGGCCATCAGTAGACTCAATTAGAATTTCTATAGTTTACGGAAATTATCAGAAATTCATATTGTGTCTGTGTCCCAATCCTACATAATCTCATTATGTAAAATACACTCACTTCAATATCTCGACATATCAACGATCGGATAAGATCGTTCCATTCAAAATGAGAATGACATGTATTAATAATGTGATCAATTAAAGATTGTGAACTTTAATCTATAACCATTATGGACTTTATGTTTCGATTATTATCCTTAAATATTATCCTCTAGTATATAACACTTATATATCATATTTAAGGTTACACAAATAATCGTGAAATTTTCAATGATATTCATAAAGTATTAAATAATAGATGCACATAATAATGAAATTTCTACTTTATTAATTAAATAATAAAATCCTTAATTACATCTCATGCTTTCAGTACATCATTCCTAACACGGAAAACACAATTCCATTCTTAATGAGAATAACATGTATTATTAATATTTTAATTCAAAACACTGGGTGTTTTGGATATTTTTTTTTAAAAATTTATGTGGAGATTCAGTACGGACCAGTTTTTAGACGGTGCTATATAACACCCCTTCCAATCTAGCAGATTAGTTGCACACTAAATCACCTACCACTCGCTTAGGGAAAATGTTATTTGTAAATGCTTACGAACTAAAAATGAAAACATGGAAAACTCAACTCATCACTGGACTTTGGAACTTCCTATTCAGTCAATCACAATAGTTGTTAGTTATCACAAGCACGCTATGTGAGCCAAAACTCAACAAGTAGAAACTTTGAAGCTTAACAATTAAGTGCTTTACCCTTTTTATTCTGCAAACTTCCATTTGAGCCCTTTCGTAAGTATGATTTTAGCCCCATGGCATTGCTAAATCTTACTTTATAGTTCTTTCTTGCCATTTTTTTTTGAAAGGGACTTGTGACTTACGATATCTTGAAAACCTTATCTTGTCCTCAAGGAATTTATTAAATGTTCTTTTGACTTAACATCATACTCTAATAAAATATTTCTCGTGGAATATGCAACGGTATTTCTTTGTTTTTTTTTTTAAAAAAAAATCATGCAATCAAAAACGCGTAAAAGGCATCATAAAGCATGCTCATAATATCTATATATCAACTTACTTTCAATCCTCATAAGCATATGTAAAAGCTACATGCTTTAAGCAGCTTTTCCATAGAAACTTTTTTGATCAAATCTTGTTAAAAGAAAGGTTTTAATATGAGATATTTGAAATCGCAACAGATAATCCTAGTATTCCTGAAACCACAGGAGAAAACATGATGTTTCGATAGAATAGGAGAGTCCCTAGCTAAAAAAGATATATAAAAATAACAAGGTCGATCGATCTATATTTTTTTCCCATTATTTCTACCACTACTTTAGCAGCTCATTCGTCACGTGACAATCAAATATGAAACATCATTTGGCCACGTATCCCCTTTTTCTTATATAATTTATATTTTACTTTTCTGCTTTGTGCACATGACCACAAACCCTATATATAAAATGATAAATCCAATTAACATTCATGCATAAATAGCATTGTCATATATCCAACAACAAACACTAGAAAATTAAACAATGGAGACAACAGTGCAACCCTACATGAGTATCCTCTTCCTCACCCTCCTCAACTTCTCCACCTTTCTTCATCCTTCTCTCTCGGATGATCCGTTCTGCAATCCTGAGGACAAGAAAACTCTCCTCAGGTTCAAGAAATCCTTCACCAATAGTCAATACATCCTTCTCTCCTGGGACCCAATAACCGACTGCTGCAACTGGAACCATGTCGACTGCGGAGACACCAACCGTATCACCTCCCTCAGATTCGTCGGCTACAACCTCTCCGGACAAATCCCGCCCCAAATCGGCAACCTTCCGTTCCTCGAAACCATCAACTTCGACAACGTCCCCGGTCTCCTGGGACCAATCGCCCCCTCCATCGCCAATCTCACGAAACTCCGCTATCTTATCATAACACGGACAAACGTCTCCGGTCCTATACCAGAATTCATCGGCAGCCTCAAGAAAATCGAGTTCATCAACCTTTCCTACAACCGTCTCACCGGGCAGATCCCGAAATCTATCGGTTACCTGCCGAAACTAGGCGGGCTCCGCCTCGATTATAACACACTCACGGGATCAATCCCCGAGTCCTTCGGAGATTTTAAGAAAGAGGACTTTTATCTCTACATGTCACACAACAAGTTGTCCGGGAAAATTCCTCTCTCAATGGAGAAAAAGGACTTCACCTACATAGACCTTTCGGAGAATAGGCTCGAGGGAGATGTGGTGCCGTTGTTCCGGTCGAAAAAGAAGATGGAGCTCGTCGACCTGTCGGGGAACTTGCTGCGGTTCGATTTGTCGAAGGTGGAGTTTCCTTCGTCTTTGGTCTCCTTAGATCTCAGCGAGAACAAGGTGTTCGGGATTCTGCCGGAGCAACTGACTGAGCTGACCGGTTTGAAGAGCTTCAATGTGAGTTACAACAAACTCTGCGGGAAGATTCCGGTCGGCGGGAACTTGCAGAAGTTCGGAGAGTCGGCATACTTCCACAATTGTTGCTTGTGCGGGTCACCTCTGGAAAGCTGCTTGTCGCTTGCGAAAATCCTTACCTTTGGTTTATGTCTGATCGAATGTATTTTGTCTAGATATGAGCCTTTCTGAAGTAATTATAATCGGGATATAATTGTGTTGAAGTTAATGCATGTTTGAAAGGAAAATATTATATATACTGTAGTTGATTATGTCAATGTTAAATATCGTGAAAATTAGGGTTTAATTGTAGATTTCAAATGAACAATAGTTTATAATTTGGAGGTGTAACATGTGAGGTGCGCGGAAAGAGAGAAAAAAAAAAAAAAAAACCCATGTCATTAGTTTGTTTTTATAATAAAATTTAATAATGTAATAAAATCTATTATAATTGTCCCTTTTTAGTCATTTTATGAGAGGGGTTCATAAGAAATTTTAATTTTGTGGGTGGTGTAGAGAGCAAACAAAAACTCTTTAAAGGGATTCTACGATTCTGAACCCAAATTAACTGATTACAGAGGCCTGTATGCCTTGCAAAAGTGCAGTAGGTGTATGAGGATGGAGAAATCTCTTCCTCCATCTCTCATCTTTTTTCTCCCATGCCTTCCTACCAAACAAAAATTTATTCTTCTCTTTCCACCTCTCTCCCTCCCCGCTCTCCGCAACCAAATACACACTTAAATAATGGATCTCTCAGGACCTAATTCCGATCTTCCTCTTCTTCTTCTTCTTCTTCTTTTTTTTTTTTTTTTTTTTTTTTTTTTTTTTTTTTTTTTTTTTTTTTACAATACCGTACGTAGTTTAGAAATGTTAATATTTTTTTTTACAATACCGTACGTAGTTTAGAAATCTTCTTTTGATTCCTCGGAGTCTCGGAAATGTCGACTTTTGTTCCTCTAGTTTGTATAAATAAACACTTGTATAACACTCCATAATATTAGTACTCTTTTACATGCGCTCTTTTACATTTATCGACATTGATTTATCATTCTTATCACTAGTATATAAATTTCGCATTATTGTAAATGATATGTCCCAACTTGTTAATAATTAAAAAAAAGCAAAAAAAGAAGCAATGATGATTTCTTTCTTCCTATAATTGCCTCGAAAGGGAAAACTGAATATGATTTCTTTCTTTCTTTCTTTCTTTCTTTCTTCCGCTACAATGATATTTTGTGTCCTTTTTTTGCTTGATCGAGAAAATATATTTCGTAAGTCAGAAAAATAAAAGTTCATATTGCCCCACCTGATTTTTTTTTTAGTTAGGAAAAGAAGTTCATAACGCCCCACCCAAACTTTTCTTTTTTAACAAAGAAAAAGATAAAATGAGACAAATACCCATTTGATATCTGGCACACAAGTATTGGCCCATTAATTTTTAACTATATTAATTAAAAGAGTATTAATCAAAGAGTAAAAAATAAAAATTCAGATCCTTAAAGTAAAGTTCATCAATTTTTTGAAAAAAGAATAGACTCAAAAAATGTGTTGTTGGAGGCCTAAATGTGTCTACTTAGTGATTTTTTTTGCAGCAAGTACATGATATGCATGAGCTTGGTTGGAGGTTTGAGGTGGGTTTGAACCCAAAAATGAACCCAAACCCTTTTTGTTTGTATAATATTTTGAACTTAAATTTGAGTTTAAGGTTTATTTGAACACAAAATTAAAGGTTGGAAACTTATCCACTCCCCCTTAAAGTTCTTAAGTTGCTATCCCACTATTCAAAACTCAACTCAAATATTCCCACCAATCATTTTCGCTAATATTTTTTTAAAAACTCATAGTACTTTGAACTACAGAAAACCTACATATAGGTTCAAATTTAAAGGTTCTAATTTAAAAGTTTAAATCTACAAATTTAAATCAGCGAAGCGAATGGATATATTTTTATTGATTGCGGGTTACAGATACTCTACGGAAAAAAAGAAGAACCTAATAGATTTCTCTGTTGGACCTAAGTTCAGTTTGGCATTTTTGTACAAGAAGCTGCTTAGATTGTTAGTCTGCAACAGATTATAGTGTTTTCGAAACCATGTTTTTACTTAGTAGATTTTAAAAACGCTTTAGTTGTCACTGTTTACATTTGCTATATATATCCTTAATGATAAATTATAAAATGATGCAAGAAATATTTCAATAATTACTCAATAATGCCAAACTTGACCATAAGCAAATCTTAGGTAACGCAATCGTATTAATTATATATTTTGTCTCTTACACCTTGATCTTATCCCAGCCACATCTATATTACTAACATTCATTAACGAACGAGCACAAACAGTCTTTTTTTCAAAAAAAAAAAAAAAAAGACGGATATTCATAAGGTAAATTTGGAAGAATGAGCCAAACGATATACTGGAATATATTCAGGATTAAAAACATGGCCGTTTTCATATTGATTTTTTAATTTTTTTTGTACGGACCTTTCAGATTGATTTACTTATTTATTAGTAGTGAATTTGTCGAATAGAATAACAACTCATAAATTAATATTTTACACCAAAAATTCGATTATTTTTTTATTAAAAACCAATTATTATATATAGTTAATAATGATTATCAATCATTTTCGTTAATTTCTTTTAAAAAAATTGACCATTTATCTTCTGGAAGTTAGTGCATCCGGCGCTCCACCAATTTACCTAATCATAATTGGACAATAGCCAAAACAATGTGTCTAACTGGATTAGATGACCGAATAATTGGGGGAAAAAAAAAATAATAACGGCGCCTAGAAAAAGAGTAGAGTTAAGTTCGCGAAAGTCCATGAACTTTTTTCCTTTTATGCGAATACATTTAGCCTAAACTAAACAAATATACCAAATTTAGTTCTCCCTCCGTTAAATGAACGGACGAATAACGTTAGTTGATGAAGGAAATTGGAACAAGTTTTGTTCTTGAACTAAACTTGTGCCAAGATTAGGTCATGTGTGAAAAAAATAATTAGAAAACATTTCAGTCTTTTCTATCTGCTTTTCGTTTAAACACATTTCTTTTTTAAACTTTAAAAAAATGAAAAGAAAAAGGATTTCTTCTGTGGAATGGAGATAAGGACGAGGCTTAGAGTATATTGTTTGGTAGGACAAAGAGATGAAGAGAGGGAGAGTGGTGGTGGGAGAGAGATAGAAGAAGAGCCTCGATCTCTTGTTTGATTGGAGAGAGAGGAGGAGGGAAACTCTCCACCTCGGTGGAAGGCTTCATCTAATAATCCACTCATTAAAGATTGAAAACACCATTTATCCTTCAAAAAGTTTAGTATGGAATAAAAGGACAATATATAATAATTAAATAAACATTCATTAATCCATCCTGTAAACTCTCTCTCCCTCCTACTAAATAACATAAAAGATTAGCATAATCCTCTCCATCCCTCTCCTTTTCCGACCCTTTAATTCTCTCTATCCCTCCTCTCTCCATTCCTCCTACCAAACAAAGACTTAGATTCACGGTCAAGATAGAGATCGACATGGTGAAGATTGGAGAACATAATATTGTTGTCGTCAAGGTCAAGACCACAGTGGTTGGAATCGAGATAGGACCATGGTTGACACAGACCGCGTATCAACCCTAATACCACCACGAGATGTCCTTAATTCTGATCCAGACCTCAACTATAAGTATGATGTCGAGTCTTGCTCTAACCCCAACCTCAATTTTGGTCATGATTTTAGAAGCAATAAAAATTTCATGATGAGAAAAAATTGTTTTAATCTTTTTTTTTTCAAAAAAATTATAGATTTTCCTCAGTTTAAACAAAATTTTAGAATAATAATGAAAATAAAACAAAAAAGATTATCAAACGCTTTTTGCTATAAAATATAAAGAATATAAAAAGTTTATTTAAAAAAAAAAGTTCTTTAAAACAAGTTCTAAGCTACTGATATTTAATGATTTCTGTTTTATTTATTTAACATATACATGTACTGATTTTGATGAATCTTTGTAGTTTAAAACCTAAATTTAGTACAATTTTGAACACAAGGCCGGTTTTAAAAAGAGAAGACAGTTCAATTGACTTTTAACAATTTGACTCAAAATAATAACATGGACCCTATATAGTCATCTCCTTTTTCATTATTTTGTACTACTCTAGCAGCTCATGGATCACATGACAATAAAATCAAAGCAGAAACACCAATAATAGTAGTATGTTATATATTTAAGGCACATCTTTTTTTTTTCTTCCACGTAACGTAAACATAATGATTAGTAGTATCAAGCAAAATAATAATAATAATAATTTTTTTCTTTTGTGTTATATATATCGACTATTCATTTGAAGTTGACATGGGCAGGATTCAGGAACCCTAGCTAAAAATCCAATCATTCATGCAAATATTTTACACACACCCATCAGAAAACACTAGAAATTAAATATGGTGACCAGAATTAGTATTATCTACCTCGCCCTCCTATTTTCCACCATTCTTCACGCTTCCCTCTCCGAGCGCTGCCACCCACTTGACAAGGAAGCCCTTCTCAAAATCAAGAGAGCATTCAACTATCCCTACATCCTTGTCTCGTGGGACCCAAACACCGACTGCTGCGACTGGACCAATGTCTTGTGCGACAATGTTTACAACCGGATCATCTCCATCAGCTTCAGCTACGGCGACCTCGCCGGACCGATCCCCGCCGAGATCGGCGACCTCCCGTACCTCCAAAACATTCTCTTCCACAAGTACGGTAACCTCATCGGATCGATCCCGACCTCCATCGAAAAACTCACCATGCTCCGGTTCCTCCAGATAACCTGGACGGGCATCTCCGGCCCCATCCCCGCCGGCATCGGTAACATCAAGAGCCTTGAGTTCATAGACTTTTCTTACAATAAAATTACCGGTACAATCCCGAGCTCTATCGGTTGGCTTCCGAGCCTTGGCGGTTTGCGCCTAGACCGGAACGAAATTGTCGGGCCAATCCCAGACTCATTCGGAGAGTTTCAGGTAGATAGAGGGTAGACTTACCTTGCCCTAGCTATGCGGCCGCCCCTCCTAATTTTTTTTCTTTTATATGCGTATTTTATTAAAATTTATAGTTTGTCCCCTCGACTTTTTAAAATTTAAAATTATATCTGTTCCTTCTCACTTATTTTTCTACCTCCGCTCCTAGATGAGTGATTTTTACCTCTACATGTCGCACAACAAGCTCTCCGGGCCAATTCCCACCTCGATGGCGAAGAAGGATTTCAGTTACATAGATCTCTCGAGGAACAAGCTCACCGGCGACCCCTCGCCGCTGTTCGGGGAGAACAAGAGGTTGCTGCTCATAGACCTTTCAAGGAACTCGTTCAGCTTCGATTTGACGTCCGTGAAATTTCCCAGGACGTTGGTTTCTTTGGATCTCAACCACAACAAAATGACTGGAAGTCTTCCGGCGGAGCTGACGGAGCTGAAATTGAACCTCTTCAATGTGAGTTACAACAGGCTTTGCGGGAAGATTCCGGTCGGCGGGAACTTGCAGAGGTTCGACTACACCGCCTACTTCCATAACCGTTGCTTGTGCGGGTCTCCGCTGCCGCCCTGTAGCTATTCGGAGATATAGAAGGATTTGCAATTTAGCATGCCTTGGAAGTTATACTAATAAAGGAATGTGTATCATGGTATATTGAATGTGTGCTGAGATTTTTTTTTTTTTTTTGCCTATAATAATGTTTTATTGAAGTACTACTAATAAGGGATTTCTTGCATGGATTCAGATACGTTTAACAGCAAAGAAAACAAATATATTTAAGTTGGTATCTAGTAGTAATTAGATCTTCATCTAACTGAGAATATATATAAAAGTAATAATACTTTTTCTTCAATAAAATAAAGCTTTATTAAAAAGGAAACAAATCTTACAGAACTAAAATATAAAAGAAATTTAAGAATGATAACGAAACACAAAAAACTAAATTAGCAAAAATAAAAATAAAAGAACAAAAACGCAACCTTTAAGACCCTTTACTCCTGCAAGCTTAAAGTTTGTGGGTGGACTTTTTTTCTTTCAGATTGTTTAATTTTTTTCCTCAAAATATCAAGATCTACCAACTTTTCTCAGAGTCCGAAGCAACAATTTTTGTCTATTTAGAATTCGATGACATTGTACTTGCACCCTCCTTGTTTGAATACCTGAAGGTTCAATAACTTGGTCACTGATATTTTCCGTTGCCTCGAAAAAACTGAATGTCTCATCTGAGTTTCTATCGGACAAGCCGACAATGATTTAAACACACAGATTTAAATTTAAATTGTCTGACTCTGTGCTGTCAGATTTAGATTTTACAGAGATATCGGAGAGTTCGTGTTTTTCAGGGGTAGAAAAATAATTCTGCCCAGTAGGGTATGCATGGGGATTACGTCCATTAAATGTTTGTATTAACATGCTCATTCTTCGTATTAATTCTATGATCTCTATCTATTTCCTGAATTTAATTACCATTTGTTTGGAGCTTAGGCCTTGATCAACATGAGTAATATATATGAAATTAGAACTATTCTTGAAAGAAAAAAAAAAAAAAAACAAAAACTAATAAGATACTAAAATTAGTGTATTAAGAGATATGCTTTACTAAACTCAGAATGAAATAGCGTACTTTTACCAAAAGAGGCAAAAAAGGAAACGAATTTCAAAAGGGAAAGAAATTAGAGCAATCACCACGAGAAAGATGCTTGGTTAGTACAACTATATACATTACCAATGCTCTCTCTCTCTCTGTTCCCGCCGCTTTCGCTAAAAAAGGGCCACCGCTTTTGTTAAAGAAGCTTGGTGCATGTTTGTTCCTCTTTCAGTGTGACATTTGGTACTTTTGACGCATAATAGTGGTGGTCATAAAGGCAGTTGATGTATTGCTTGTTCCTATGGCTGGTGCAATTATTGATTTGAGAGTTAATAATTCATTTCTTATATATGTGTTTTCAAAAGATAATATTGGCATGCTTTATGAACACCTAATCTTAACATTTTTTATATTCCCTATAGTCTACACGAATTTAGTGCTTTTGTTAGGCTTTCGCTGAATCAACATATATAAACCTAATCATCTTTTTAATTAGTCTTCTTTTCGCTTTCTATAATATCACATTTTGTTTTACTCGATTCACATTATAATAGTACTCTCTTAAAAACTAATATATATTGAAATTTGATGGCATGGTTACAATTTTCAATATTTATATATATTTCTATTGGTAGTTACTTATAAAATATAAAAATATGATCGGATAACGTAATAATAATCAAATCTCATCAATTACCATAATTTTTTTGTCAACTACTTAATTTATTACATTTGTCTTATTAATTTCTATTTTAGGTTACAGATCTCCATTTTCAGTAGTTCATATATCAAAACGAAGCTTAAGATGCCTACTATTTAAGAAAAATAATATAAAAAAGATAATAACAGAGAGTATAAATCTATCAGTTGTTAAAATCTCTCAGGGTGTTTGCATGAAAACATGACATAAAGCTCAAATGCTTAATAATTAATCCCAAACTCAATAAAATTTCAATTAAAACGTAGATTAATGATTAACATGATTAACAATCATACTAAAATATACTCATAATATATAATTTACACACTCATATTATAAAGCTTAGGATTTTGAAGAAGCATTAAACACAAACATGGAATTAAATATATAAAAAGCAATCCCTACAAATTATACTGTCATGAAAAGTTTAATTGGTTGATCTAATGTTGCATAAGAATCATAATTTACATAATCATATAATTCAATTTATGCAATTTAATCCAAATAAATCTAATTATCATAAACATATCATCACCAATAATTATATAACATGAGAATCATTCAATTCATCAACACGAGATACAGCTTGGAGAGAAAGCAAGAGAGAGAGTGTTTTAAGGTGGCTAAAATGAGAATCACTTACATGAGGGTTAAAACATATATTTATAGGCTTGGTTAGGTCGGTTTAAGCCCTATGAGGACTAAAATTCGTTCCTAAACATTGTGGGACCGCAAAAAGTTTTGTATTTTTTTTATTTTTAAGTTTTGGCCAATTTTCTTTTGTTTTCACAAGTTTTCGCGTATGAACACAGTACCGTCCGAACGTTTCAGACTGATTAGTATTTTGGCCATAACGTTTTACTCCAATATCAGAATTGAGCGAGTAAAGTGTCATTGGAAAGATAACAAAAGATTACAATGTTGTGTGAAATAAGAATTTTCTAATTCGCACATTTTTAGGGTCAAACATGAAATTAAAAGTAAGGTCATGTAAATCGATAAATGACTTGAAAAGAAAATTATAAGATTTAATGACGTGTTCGAATCCATGCTCAATGCTCACTAAAACCATATAATATATATAACATTTAATAAGACGATAGAATATAAAAAATTCATATTGAGATTTCATATAATATAACATTTAATAAGACGATAGAATATAAAATTTTAATATTATTTTCATCTCAACATGCAACGTCACATCATCATCTTAGTGTACACTAGTAGTATATTCTCGCTAGTTTATTTGGAAAAAAAAAATGAAAAAAATCGTAAATGTTTGAGAAGAAATTGGCAAGTATGGCCTGAAAAAAGTTTGTCTAGTATAATTAAATTAACATATAAATAAATAACTAGAGAAGATGATGGTTCTGTCATTCGTACTCTAACTAGCTATTTCATTTTCTAATGTAACTCATTTCAAACACTTTACTTTGGGATTTCACTAGTCGTTGCCAATAAATATGTTCCTTTTGATTTCTTCGTAACAAATTGACCATGGTGGACCACCGGTGGTTTCACAACCCAAAATCGAGGTTAGTGACAATTTTGACAAGTTTCTGGAATATAGGGTTTCTGCTTATATAAGAAATTTTTGAATCAAAATCTTAATTTTAATTTGACTCATAAGACGTACAGAACTGTGTCCACATGTCAAATATAGATATAAAATACAAGTGTTCATCATGTATTACTTATTTACACCACACAATATTTATCACACTTTAACACAGATTTAACGTTCTCGACCGAAGTCTAGTCTTAATACAAATCCACATAACTAGTATATATAACAAGAAATTTGGAGCTAGCCTCTCTCCGAAGTACTAATAAAAGGGGGTTAACCATTTGAAAATTATGTGGGAAAAATTATTCGGTAAACTGGCTGTATCATGTTATTACGGTTATGTGTTACACTTGTTTAATGAAAATTTAACATTTTGTAGCTTGTTTGTGTCATTTTATAATTATTTTTCTCTTTCTTAATGTGTATTGCCATAATTACTCTACTTTAATCCCTTAAATTAATTGCTTAACTTTGAATTATTTTATTTTAATTAAAAGTATTATTTTATGGCTTTAAACTTACTTGGTCATGTTAAACGACTGTTGCCATGCATTTCTTATTCGAGAACTCTTCTTGAATGTGCTTCATGCTTGTAGTGGGCAGAGGCACATATATCTTTGAATATATTTAGCAGGGCTATTATATTGTACATTTATCTGCAAGACTTTTATTAGTGGGAGAAGTGGATCAAGACCAATTCACCTTCATTAGCATTTAGCCCCTAAGGTTGAAGTGGAAAACAAAAAACCAATCGTATTTGGACACCTATCAACGCAGAAAATTGAAGAAATTATTTTCCGTTTTTTTTTGGCTTAAAAAAAGTATTTTATGCAGCTTATAATATCTAATTTCATTATCAACACTAGTATATTACCTACACTGAGTCACTGACATTTTTTTCGTATATAATATTGGGATCAAATATGGACTCAATATGTGGGGGTTTTTTTTTTTTCTTCTTTTTTTTTTTCAAACAATATGTGGGGTTTAGTCAAGTATATATTAAAAGTCATGATTCCAGCTTGATGAAACTAGAGACACGGAGAAAGTTGATTGAATAACCTTTTTATTTTTTTTTATTAATTGTTTTTTGTTTCAATACGATAGAAAACGATTCAAAGTTATCTCTCTTTTTCCGTTTTTATTTTCTAGTACTTATCAACAATGTTATAATATATTAATTAATAATTTTAACCAAATACGATTTTACCTTTTTATTATACTCAAAATAATTATTTAAAAAATTAACTAAACGCAATTTCAAAATCGGCCTAGAATAATTCTCAAAACCATCTCATTTTTATTTTTGTACTGCATACAAAATCATTTTAAAAATGTTACCAAACGCGTCCTAAAAGAAACCCACCCCAACAAGTTATTTCTTCACACAATTGAGAGTAAAACAAAGAACAAGAAAGATAAATCAAGGAAAGTCGGAAAAAAGTGGGGAATTTGCGTGAAAAATGAAAACTCATACCAGTTTTTTCCAATTTCGCTGGAAAATCACTTTCCTTCGCTGGATTTTGGGTGAAACTCGTCGATTTTCGAGGAAAAAGAACGGCCGGTTTTGTGCTTGGAGAGAGAAACTCACTTTCCTCCATTTTTGTTCATAGTAAGCTGTCATTCTCTTTTTCTTTCTAATTTTGTTGATGATGATGATAATGGCTTGGAAAATCTGTGATTTTTGCAACTTGTTTTTTCATGGCCGAGATTATACACATTGAGAGAGAGGAAAAATCCTTTTTTTTTTTTTTTGGTTGTTGTTCTAGGGCATGGCTGAACTCCCGTGGTGGTTTCTTTGTGTTTTATTCTTGGATTGTGTGCTTGAATCCCTCTCATAGTAGAACCATAATCAATGATTGCTTGACTTCGTTTGGAAAAATTCCTTCCTTACACTTGTGTTCTTGAGTTTTCAAGCTTGTGTGAGTTTTCTTCATAATGGATGCATTGTGTTGTTTGCTTTTGTATGAGAATGATGATTTTCCGTGTTGGAGATCACACATTCTTTGGAGATATTGTTTATTCTGCATTGGAGATTAGAACTCGTCATTGTTGAAACGAATCTCATTGCATTTTGTGTTTGCATACGTTGTTGAAGTTAAAATTTACTCTGAGAGCATTCGTCTAACGTCGACTTCGGAGCAGTGCACTTTGCTTCCAAGAGATGTCAGCAGCTAGCCTCGGAGCAGTTAGGCATGCTCCGAGACCACTTCCCCAGGGTCGAGTCCCGAGCAAAACATTTTGTCAACATTATGATGCTCACAGAGCAAATCTAACTAATTTAAAAGTAAATTCAGCATCAAATTCCCACTCATAAGATAAGAAGTTTACTATATGATGTCAGTAATCACTATTATAACCACTACTAAATATGATAAATACTATATAAGTCACAACGACAATTACCATTGGTATTTATCGTAATGACTACCTAAAAAATGAAAATGATCATTTTACGAACATTATGATGCTCACAAAATAAATCAAACTAATATTCCACTTATTATTCAAATTAAATACAAATTTGACCAATTAGTTCCCTAAAAACATAACCTAGTCGGTTTTGTTTTTTTATTTTTTTAAAATTTCTTACCTTAGATTTGGAAAAGAAAAAAGAAGTTGAAGTGCTCTTTATTAACACTCATCAACGAGGTTGTGTCATGTATTAGATACAAATTGGGATTAAATGCCTCTAGAAAATATTTGCAACTTGTTTATATGAGGAGAATGGGAGAGAGAGATAGAGAGGAAAAAGAAAGAGAAGGAGAAAGAAAAAGTGAGAGCTCAAATGAAGAGATAAAAAGAGAGAAAAAAAAGGTGTGAGTTCAAATCAAAAGAGAAATTGAGGAGATATTTGTAACTTTTTCAAATGAAGAGAGAAATGAGAAAGAAAGAAAGGGAGAGAAAATGTGGGAGTTCAAATGAAAATAGAAAAACAAAGGGAGAGAAAAATGTAAGAGTTCAAATGAAGAGAGAAAAATTAAAAAGGAAAGCTGAAAGCTGATATTATATTTTATTAAGAATAATTTTGACAATTTAACTTCGTAGGCTCCTCAATTACTGATGTGGCATTGTTAAAAATAAAAATATGAAAAGTAAAATTGTGTTAGTTGTAAGACAATTTTTTTAATCAGTGCTATTTTTTTTTCCAAATAACCCTTAATTCGTTAGTTGCCAATTTTTAAGAAATTCTTTGAAAATCCGAATTAGTCAGCCAAGATTTGACTTGAGGAGTTTGATTTTCGTCACACGCCGGTTTGCAATGCAAAAATTTGAAAAAGGTAGGAGAACACAAGGTAAAAAAGAAGAGGACGACAAAAAAGGAGATAAAGGGAAAAATTAATGAGGAAAAATTAGTTAAATGACCTTTTTACAACTTTTTTTATTATGGCCGAATTTTTTTATTTTACAAAAATAATCATTTTGTTTACAGGAGTCAATCATGACTGACTTACGGTTAATCAGTTATTGACAATAATTAATTAATGATTGACCCACAGTCAATTAGTGATTAACTAATTTATTATTAATTTATTTATGGTTCATCATTAATAAACTTATAATTTGTTAATTGAAATTGATTAATTATTAATTAATTTTTATTAATTTTTAACTAATATTAATTAATAATGAAAAATCAGTGAGTTAATCAATGATAAATTAAAATCAATCATTGATAGATCGTTAATCATTAATAGACCATTAAGTCAATCCGTGATTAATGGTTAAATCAATCAGTTATAATCAATTAAATCAATCACTGATTGACCACTAAATTAATAAAAATAGTTTTTTGTAATTTTATAATACTTTGCCTTTTGTGAAAAAAATAAAAAATTCTTCAAAGTGCAATTTGAGCTGATATTCTAATTAATAAAGAAATGAAAAGAAGAAGGCTGTAGAACAATGCAGTATCTGGTCTTATAGATTTATGACATATTTAGTTCGTTAATTTAAGTTTTTAATTGAGTTGAGATGTAATTTTATATAAAAAAATTTTATTATAAAAAAAAATAAAATATAATTATTTTTAAAATTTTTTTACTGTAATAAAATTCGAATCGATAAAATGAACATTATCTTATAAGACATCCACATGATGCCACTGCCACATACTCTATCACTGCATACAAAACTTGCGGAATTGGCCGACATATGGCAGAAGCTGCCAATAGTAGAAAAAGAAGAGGGAAAAAAAAAGAAGGTAGCAGGTTAGTTAACCATTGCCTGCTGCTTATCTATACTAGTAAGTAGAGCACGTGCTTTTGTTTTCAAAATTACATGCCCTATATAAGTTTTTGTTTTCAAAATTACATACCCTATATAAGTTTATAAGGTGAAAGTACTTTTTTTTCTTGAAAAAAGTGCCAATGAATAATTTGAAGGTATTTTTTTTCCTCTTTCATGTACAAAGCTCTAAATCATAACTGCCACCAAGATATCAAATAAACACGGAGCATGTAATAAACTATGACCCTATTTATTTTATCAATTTGAATTTTATTATAGTAAAAAATTTTAAAAAATAATTAAATTTAATTTTTTTACTACAATAAAAAACTTTCACATAATATCACATCTTAATTCAAATTAAAAATTTAAATCAATAAACTAAACGGACCTCTAAATTTCAAAACATATTAAGAGTAGTTTTTCGCTTTCTTGTACAAGTAGAAGGAAGGTAGTTTTTAGCTTGTTAGCAAACCTATCGGAGCTTCTAAACAAGAAAAAAGCATCAGATGTATCTCAAATATACTAAAAGTATATTGCCTATTAATTAAACAAAAAAAAGATTTTTAATTCATGATCTTTAAACAAATAATGCCGAGTCTTCTTGCTTTCATAGAGTTACCATCATCACATATGCATCGCCGTAGAAGAGTATCATTGAAGCGAAACTTAATAATGTTTCCAGAATCTTTAAGGGTCCGTTTATTTTACCGATTTGAGTTTTTAATTTGAGTTAAGATGTGACTTTATGTGAGAGTTTTTTACTGTAGTAAAAATTTAGATAAGACTGTTTCTGAAATTTTTTTACTGTAACAAAACTCAAATTTTAAACTCGAATCGGAAAAATGAACGGAACCTAAATCATTCTCTCCATCATACAATAGACTCTGTTCATAGCAATATTTAACCAAGTTGTTGGCTACATAATATACATTCTACCACGAAAAGATGCACTACTACAGTTGGTATATGTTGAATACAGGGACCATAAAACGAAAGCATAAAGCTCTTGATTATACGTAGTTCATAGCAAGACTCGTGAAGAACTTTGTTCCAGCATCTAATGCCCTTTTGACGTTCTTGACACTGACCAGAGTCTGTACCTGTACAATAAAAACTTTTTCTAAAACGTGGACGGAAAATCTGTGAAAAAAACAAATAAGATAACACATTTAAAAACAGAAAATGACATGCCCTGCAATGATGATCAACACACAGATACTTAACATTAACTTATGTCAACATCTGCTTCTTATTTCTCTTTTCTAACTTATGTCAACATATGACGACATTTCTATCAAAAGCACAATACGTATGATATGGTGAAACATCAATTAAATATTAGAAGCAAAGATTGGATTGAGGAATCAAATGACAATATAGAGTAAAACGAAACTAAATATGCAACAAACAGATATCCATAACATGAATAGGCAATTCAACAAACATCAAACATGCGCTAACGGTATGTAGTCAATCTCTCCTTAGTATATGTACATATCTCTCGTCATAAAAGCAAGTGCAAGATGTACATAAAAGACAAGAGGGAGAGTGCTTTCACAATTATAATTTCTTCCTTTATTTTTTTTAATTTTCCCTAAAATTGTCCATGATAAATTTGTCCAGAATACTTTTATAAAATGTACTTTAGGCTCCTGCTTATTAGAAGAGAGAATTACAAACCAATATATGCACACGAAATATTAAAAAAAAAAAAAGTCTTTTTTTTAAAAGAAAAAAGAAATTAAAGCACCAGACATGTAAAAAAGAAGAATTAGAATTAGCACTTCTCATCAATTATTGAAAAAAACAGAACCCAAAACCGTCAGAATCATCTATATTAGAAAAAAATCAATGAAAATTTAATAAAAAACTGGCTTCTTTCTATTATGGTTGTGGCCGAATGGGCATGCCTTTTTCCCAAAGGCTCTGGTTTATGGGCCATGGCTTAAGGCGGAGACAATTGGAGAAACCTGCTTCTCCCATCCTTCTACTGACGCGGAAACGGAGAGACTGCGACAGCTCGCGGTAGATTGCTGATTTTGCCCCTGAGTCAAGTTATGAGGTATGTTCTGATAACGGAGTCAATGAGAGTTAGCTCCAGTCGGTCCCCCACCCCACCCCCCCAAATCCTCATGAAGGTCCTAAGCGTCTTGCGAGACCACCGGCAAACACATACTCAAATATTTAAAGAAGGCGAGAAACTATATATGCTAGTATACTCTGGTAGGGATTTAATTCCTACTGGATATACAGAGTCTGATTTTCAGTCGGATAGAGACTCTCACAAGTCCACCTCAAGGGCAGTGTTCATTTTGGAAAATGGAGCCATTGTATGGAAGAGTATCAAGCAATCTTGTATTGCTGAGGTTGAGTATGTAGCAGCTTGTGAAACAGTTAAGGAAGTAGTCTGCCTTCGTGAATTTCTGAAGGAGTTAGAAGTTGTTCCAAATATGCATGAGCCCATCAGACTCTATTGTGACAATAGTGGAGCAGTGACCAATGCCAAGGAGCCTAAGAACCACCACAAAGGAAAGCATATAGAGCAAAAATTCTACCTAATCAGAGATATTGTTTATAGAGGAGATGTTTTAGTTGAAAAGATCGCATCCGCGAACAACATAACTGATCCGTTTACCAAAATATTACCAGTTGGGAGTTTTGAGAGACATTTTGAAAGTACGGGACTTAGAGACATGTTTCATTTGTTTTAGGGCACGTGGGAGATTATTTGGGTATATGCCCATAAATCAAATAAGATGTAAATATTTTGCTGATTATTAATGAAATGAAGAATTTTTTCAATATTATTTTGCATTCATGTGATGTTTTATAAATATAAAAAATCCTTAGATTATTTTAAATGTAACTTTAAACATTGTATATAAGTGTTATATGCAGAGGATAATGTTTGAAGTAAAATAATCTAAACTTGTCCGTAATTATAAATTAAAATTGAGATGTTTAATTTCAAATTACTAGTGCAGTTCATTACATTCTGAACGAAACAATTTTATCCTAGATTGTTAATAATGAGATTATTGGAATGAAAGCACTTTATGTAATATGATTACATAGGACTAGAACACAATTAATTATAAATCTCTAATAAATCCTATTATTAAATAGAGCATTCAATATTAATAAATGATAGTCATATATGAATTAATCTTAATTCTGAGTAATTAATAGAGTATTATTTATGATATTATGTTCTTTGACATATTGAGTAATGACACATATGAATAGTGTCAAAGTCTTGGTATATTGAGAGCATAGTAAAATAAATAGCCGAGAATATTAATTTATAATATGAAATCAGTTCCTTCATAAAGAAGTAGATGGACGGTTCCCATAAGTGTTGATTCGGGGCTTGAATAATAAGAGTACTCAATTTTATGATTGGATCATAAAATATATTATTCATTAGATGATCAATGGTACTTATGGAGAAAGATATAATTAAAGAGATCAACGGAAAATTTCTAGCTTTAATTATGAGCCGTTTATGGAGGATTAATTTGTATGTAGTGACTATATCAATGGACAACACAAATTCTGTGAACATATTTATTTTATAATTTTAAGAGTGCAATTCTAAATTTATAGTGGAGTAATTTAGAATTAATAATTTTGATATATTAATTAAGGTATTAATTAATTGTCAAAATTATTGGAACTTAAAGTTATAATGTCTATAGTTCTTCTCAACAGCTCTATAAGATTAATGTGAACTATATATATATCATATTGAGTTATGATTGTTAATTTAGAATTGAAAATTCTAAATACACAATTAATTAATTCAATTAATTGATATTTAAATTAATTTTAAATTATTTTAAATTAATATGAATGAATCTAATCACTTTTATTGGGAAGAAGAAAAATTCTCACTCTTATAACTCTCCACGTTTCTCACCAAGAGAAAAGTTTTATTTATTTATTTTTGGCAAATGAGGTTTGGCCATAATACAAATAAAAAAAAAAATAGAAGGATGCGGAAGAGAGGGGAGGAAACGTGTTGTTGCACGTTTCCTGAAAACAATAAAAAAAAAGAGTGGGAGGAAACGTGTTGCTGCACGTTTCCTCATAATGAGGAAAAGAAAAGTAAATGTGCGGATGCATATTTATGTGATGATGGATCAATTTTATAATTATTGGTTTTCGGGAGCAGATGAAAAAAGTGAGAAAAAAAGGCTATTAAGAGATATCACATACTTTTAAAAAAATTGAGTAATAAACTTTCTCATTTATTATTTTCATATATTGAGAAACTCATTAGAATACTCATACGTTCGAGTTCACGTTAATTCGGAGATACGTTGAAAAAGAGCCGTGGTGTTCTTAGAATTTAAAGCTTAAGACAGTGTTGGAGGAGTTCAAGATTAACATTTTAATCGAGCGACAGTAAAATTCTTCTTCTCTTTAATATCTTTGTAGTTAAATTAACATAAAATAATGATCGCATTAAATTTTTATTTATGTGATTCGATCGATATCACACTTCCGCATAATTTTTTTTTGAAATCCGGTTTGAGAAACCAACAATTGGTATCAGAACGGTATTTATTTCATGCTAATTTAACATTTGATTATGTGATAAGTCATGTATGTTTAATGGGTAGACACTCATGCATATGATGTATGATTTTTGTGTGATGGTTATGTATTATGCAAATGGATTGACTGTAAATTTTTCTAGTTCTATGGAATTAGTTTTTGCTATTTTATTTTGATTAGATCAATTGTAAAATAAGAATCAATATGTAATTTTATTTTTCTTCAATGGTGGATGGATTATCATCATGTGTGAATGTATAGAAGAGTTTCAACTATTTTTTTTTATAGAAAAGTTCCAAATTATTAAAAAAAAAGGTTGACCGGTGACCGTACTAGAGAAGGGCCGCTGCCATGGCCGAAGGTCGGCCATAGCAGAACTGCAGCAGCCATGAGGCTGCTGCAGGTGACTGCACCTTCAGGTGCAGTCATGGGCACAGAGCCCAGATCCAGATCCCATAAGGGGACTAAAGGCAGCCCAATCCCTTTTTTTTATTTTTTTAATATTTTATTTGTTTTTGAAATCAATTTTTTTTTGGAGATCCAACAAAAAGAAGATATGAAGATAGAGAATTATAAAGAGATCCATTGTGATGTAATTTATTATTATTATTTATTTTGGGATTGTAATTTTTAAGTCTGGTCAAGTTTTTTCATTTCGCTTGCGTATCTTTATTTATTTATTT
The DNA here is from genome assembly GCF_000414095.1 of Morus notabilis. Lineage (NCBI taxonomy): Eukaryota > Viridiplantae > Streptophyta > Magnoliopsida > Rosales > Moraceae > Morus > Morus notabilis. Next base: position 3,018,043 of record NW_010367622.1, read on the forward strand.
ATTTATTTATTTATTATGATTGATAATAATTGTATTGTCATATATCTAACATACTAACATAAGATAGAAAGTGCCTACCTAGTTTATATGTATGACATGCATCATGCAAATTAATTATTTATTTTAATTCTAAAATTGTTTTAGTAGATTAAATTAATTAAATGCGCCAAGTTATTGAATTTAATGAGATTAAATTCAAAGTTATCAAATTTAATAAGATTAAATTTGAAGTTGTTAAATTTAATGATATTAAATTTAAAAATAAATTAGCAAATGGTTTTGCAAAATTTAATTAAGTCAAAGGTGAAATTTATAAATTTAAAAGTTAAATTTTAAAATTGTCACAAATGACTAAATATAATTTTAAAGTTGTTTAAAATTATATGAGACTTAGAGTGCGTTTGGTTCATGGATTAGAATCATGTGATTAGAATCATTTTCGATTTATGTGTATTTTTTGTGAGAAAATACTGTAACGAACCACAAACCATGATTCGAATCAGGGAACGAATCAATCTACCAAACATCACCTTAGTGACTTAAATTGTTTAAATTCACTAAGAATTATAAAGAGTTGTTTTACAAAATAAATACACAATTTGCAAATAATGAATGGGAGCGAATAATATGACAATATAACCCATAAGTCTCCACCGTTAGTACAACACCATGAGTAATTAGTGAGGTCCTAAGACGCTTTGACTTCGTCCTCCCTATGGAGGGTGTTCAATAATTATTATAACAAGATTGTCTTCCAAAGAGATATGATCTTAAAGATGTATTTTAAAATTGACCAACCATACGGCAACAACATCTAAGTTAAGTCTAAAAGATTTGAAACGGTGGGTTACACTCATGAAGAGATAATTAAATTGGTTAATTATTTTCTTGACCTAAATAAAAGGGAATCAATAAATATTAAAAGTATGAGATATTTTAGATAGTATTTATTAATTTTTATGAAAATTATTGTAGGCTCTTCAGGAGAACAATATGAGAAGAGTATCATATCATTAATGTTATAGATATTCTATGTTCCGACTCAGAGATTCATTATAAATATAATGACTATCATATCATAATTCCTTCAATTCTATATTTTCCGATAAGAGAGTGACGATAAAAATCATATGAACCAAAGTTGGACGTGAAAAAATGTTCCGAATTTAATGCTAATAAAAACTAATAAATGAAAAAGACGAACCAATATAACGAAGGCCCTCGGCAGTGTTTTGTTTTGTTGTTAATAGACTTGACTTAATTTATATACAAGATGTGAAATTAAATAAAATGAAGTTTGTATACCTTATAAAATGTATACCACTGTGTTTGTGCGTGAATATGCACCTGGTATACTATGTGCCTATGAAGGAACTATACTATGTGCCTAAGACATTCACCTTTTAACTTATCCATCCCAAAAAAAATTTGATAAGCCTCCAAAACGTTTTACATATGTGAGGGAGGCGCCAGAACAAGCAAGAGGTAGAAGGGTAATTTGTCCTTGGGCAGCATTCGTCACTTGGTGAGGCGCTCCTTCTTTGGGAATTAGTTTGGCGTCAGGCAGGAGAGGAGAGTTTCTCTAGGAAGTTTGTTAGTAATGCGACTGGTAGTATAATAAAAGGAAAAAGAATAAAGGGTCATGGGGTAGCTAGATTTTCTTCCGAGTAATAGGAGCTTTGCTCTTAGGGAGAGTTTGCAGATCTCTCGAATATCTGCTAGCTATCCTTTTCGTTACTGTACTCGTTTCTTTTGGGTTGAAGTCAAAATAATCCAGCTCAATTTCACTCTTCATTACAGCGTACTTGGCTTGTTCTTCTACTTTTCCATTCTATGCTGCTTTGGTTCTTATCAAATTGGTATCAGAGCAACAATCCTGACGGTACCACCAAAGAAGACAGAGGAGGCTGGCAAGGGCATCCGTGCAGAAATCCAAAAGGAGATGGAAGCGTTCAAGGAGGAAATGCATAAGATACCCTCTCTAGAGAAGAATGAGGAACTGCGGAAGAAGAAAAAGGGAGAACTTGAGGGACCGTCGGCGAGTCGAGCGGAGTCGCCATCAATCCGGTCAGCGGTAACACGAGACGTTCGTGATCGGGGGTAGTGTTGGCTGTGATGTTGAGGCGAGGTCGGAGTATCGGGTGCAAAGGTTGGAAATGCCTATGTTCGACGGAACAAACCTGGATGGATGATTTTTCAAGGTTGAACGTTACTTCTCCATGAATAAGATGGTGGATTCGGAGAAAATGGAGGCTTCGGTTGCGAGTTTTGATGGCTAGCCCCTCGCATGGTTCCAGTGGAAGGATGGACGACGCTAGATCTGGAGTTGGCCGGAGTTGAAATTGCTCATTCTGGACCAGTTTCAACCATCAAAGGAGGTCATTGTGTGCAAGAAGTTCCTGGCTCTCAGACAGGAACCGTTCGGGAGTACCGGCGCCAGTTTAGAGTCTTAATGGCACCGCTGACGGACATGCCGCAACAAATTCTCAAAGGAAACTTCGTGAATGGACTGTGGCCGGACATTCGGGCCGAGGTTTGTAGTATGCAACCTAATGGGCTAGGCTGGATTATAGAGGCACACTAAAAGTGGGACGACATCATTTTGGGGCCACAACCCCAACCCTAATCCTACATCCACTCTCGCTTCGAAGAGCTCTCCAAACCAGCTAGGTTGTGTGTCAGCGGTGGCTAAAAAACCACCAATTCCGAGAGGTGAGCCTCTATTTCAACGCCTTACTGATTTGAAATTGCAATCAAAGCGTGAGAAGGGGCTATACATTCGTTGTGATGAGAAGTATACAATAGGCCATCAGTGTAGAAGGGAGTTGCAGGTGTTGATTATAAGTGATGATGGGGAACCAGCAGGCGTGGAGGAGAAGGACAAGGCGCCACCAGAGGTCGGAGAGGTGGTGGAATTATCCCTTAATTCAGTCGTGGGTTTGACCACATCCAAAACCATGAAGTTGAAGGGGCAAATAGGTCAACAGCCGTTGGTAGTGTGAATCGATTGCAAAGCAACTCATAATTTCATTTCCAGTGAGTTGGCTAGGAAATTGGAATTGCCCTTGGCAACCACAGATGGGTATGGAGTCTTAATGGGATAGGGTTCTCGGTGAGAGGGGAGGGCATGTGTAAGGAGGTGGTCCTTTTGTTGCAGGAAGTGGAGATAGTCGAGGATTTCCTTCCTCTGGAATTAGGGAGCTTAGATGTCATATTGGGTATGCAGTGGTTGAGTTCTCTAGGCGGCATGCATGTGTCAATTGGCAAAAGCTCACCATGAGGTTTAAATTAGGAGGTGCTTAAGTTACCTTGCAAGGGGATCCAGCTCTTAGCAAATCTTGGTGTCTATCAAGGCGATGATAAAGGCACTCAAGCCGAAGGGAGAAGGGTTAGTGCAAGAACTTGGGAATTTAGTGGCCGAGTTGGCTACCGAGGGTAGCACGATTCCCGCTGCCTTGCAAGCTATTCCGCAGCAATTTGATTCGGTGTTTCACATGCCGGAATGACTGCCTCTGAACAGGAGCTGTGACCATGCCATTAACCTCAAGCCGGGCACCACACCAATTAGTGCACGACCGTACCGCTACCCACAAGTGCAAAAGGACGAGATCGAACGATTGATTGGTGAGAGTATAATCCAACCAAGTACTAGCCCGTTTTCAAGTCATGCTCTCCTTGTCAAGTAGAAGGATGGGAGTTGGAGGTTTTGTGTGGACTATTACGCTCTAAACTGTACGAGGTCCCCGATAAGTTCCCAATACCCGTCATTGATGATCTACTTGACGAGCTCCATGGAGCGAGCGTGTTTTCAAAACTTGATCTCAAGTCAGGCGAACACCAAATTCGTGTTCGTGCTAATGATGTTCTGAAAACTGCTTTCTGAACACACGAGGGGTACTACAAATTTTTTGTCATACCTTTTGGCTTGACCAATGCTCCGGCGACGTTTCAAGCATTAATGAACGAGATTTTTCGTCCTCATTTGCAAAAATTCGCACTCGTCTTCTTCGATGACATATTGGTTTATAGTGCCAATTTGGAAGACCATTGGCACCATTTAGCCATCGTTTTGGGCCTGTTGCAACAACACCATGTGTTTGCAAATAAGAAGAAATGCACATTTGGGTAGACTCAGATACTCTCTGGGGCACATTATCTCCGTTGAGGGGCTGTCTGTGCTGCTATGTTGAGTTGACCCACTCTAATCTACTTGTGTGAACTACGAGGGTTTCTCGGCCTTAAGAGCTACTACCGAAAGTTTGTGGAAAGGTATGGAAAAATTGCATGGCTGCTGACTAAGCAACTCAAGGACAATTTTGATTAGACCGCAGAGGCTGAGAAAGCTTTTAGACGGCTCAAGAAAGAAATGAGGAATGTGTCAGTGTTGGCACTTCTGGAGTTATCCAAACCTTTCATTTTGGAGACCGATGCATCAGGGCATGGTTTGGGAGCTTTCTTGATGCAAGATCAGTGACTCATTGCCTATTATAGCCATGTGTTATCCTCTTGCGCTCACCTCAAGTCTAGTTATGAACTGGAACTCGTGGCCATCGTATTTTCCATACAAAAGTGGAGGCCGTACCTCTTAGGAAGGAAGTTTATTGTGTGGACTGATCGGAAAAGTCTGAAGTTTTTATTAGAGCAGAGTTTGGTGAGCACGAAACATTAGTGGTGGCTGTCCAAGTTGTTGGGATTTGACTTTGAGATATGATAAGTGCATGAAAATGCACCCTAAATACTGCTTTTGATTTATATAATATTGAAATATTTAAGCTTTAATTAAACAATTCCATTATTTTTATTCAGAATATTTTTAATTAGAATTTGTCTAGTTTTTGCTTAATTATTTGCAGATGAAAAGTAGTGTGAAGAGCTACACAAAAAGATACCATTTTTAGTCAATTTAGGCCACTAAGCCAAGCCACACAAGTCTTATCTCTTTTTTATTTGCAACAAAGTCTACAATTCTTCTTTTTCTTCTATTCACTTGTTATTTATTTTTCTCTAACGTTCTTATTTTGTTAATCTTGGGAGAATAAAGCGGGTGGATGCACTCTCCCGCTTGCCAGGAGAGCCTTCCTTAGCACTTCTAGCCGTCCCACAAGTATTGGACTTGGCAGAAATTCAGCGTGAGCGTGAGATTGAGCAGGATGACAAGTTGAGACGGATTAAGCTAGCTCTCCAACAGGCTGAGGCTGCACCACCTGGTTTTGCCTTGTCACAGGGACGTTTGATGTATATGGGAAGACCTCGGCATGGACTTCATTGAGAGTTTGCCGAAATCAAACGAATTCAACTCCATTTTTGGTTGTGGCCGATCGTTTAAGCAAGTATGCTCATTTCCTCGCTCTCTAGTACCCTTTCATAGCCCAAATAGTAGTTGGTGTTTTCAGATAGGAACCCACCAATTTCTTAAGAATTGAAGCTTTATTGAATGAAATTAAATTGAAGAAAACACTAATATAGCAGCATTCGAGCGGCTACAACTCTCCCAAATCTTGGTTTCCCAAGCCCTAAAACAATTCCCCAAAACTCTAACAAATCATACATCCCCCTCATAAGCTCCTAACTAAACTAGTTTCCAAGTCATTAACGGATCCTAACACATACCATACTCTAGCGTCATTGGCCGTGACAAAGTCTTTCTTAGCATTTTCTACACTGAGTTGTTTCGTTTGCAGGGCACTTCTTTAAAGCGTAGCATGGCGTACCACCCGCAGACGAACTGCCAAACAGAGGTAGTCAACCATTGCATCGTGACATCCTTTCATTGTTTCAATTCTGATAAACTGAAGCAATGGGCTAAGTGTCTGTCGTGGTCGGAATACTGGTACAATACCAACTTCCACACGACTGCACAAACCACTCCTTTTCGCATTGTGTATGGACGTGATCCACCCCTTTCATCCGCTTTGGTGCCGGTGCCACTACCGTGGGTTCTATTAGCAGTAGTTGGCAGAGAGTGATGGTGTGCTGGATGAGCTGAAGTAACACTTGCTCCGTGCACAACAAAGGATGAAAGCTATAGTTGATGGGAAAAGAAGTGAGCTTAGCTTTGAGGTGGGCAATTTTATCTATCTTAAGCTGGCTCCGCAATTGTTTGGCCCATATGCAATTGTGGAATGGATTAGAGCTGTGGCTTAGCTATTGGATATGCCCATCTCTTCCTCTATCCAGTTTTTCATGTGTTCTAGCTCCGCCGCGCTATTGGTGCTACTCAGGCATCTTCATTGATTCCTCCACAGCTGACCACTAAGTTGGAGATGGTGGTCACCCCGGCCACTGTCTTGGGGTCCGGCCACCTTCCACTAATCAGCAACTGGCCATGAGGTTTTGATCCAGTGGCAGGGCCTCCCAACTAGTGACGCTGATACAGAATCGAAGGTAACGATTTTATTATGCAAGAATTATTGAATTGACAGACAATCGGAAGATTGAGAAAAGAATCTTTCCGAACACACTTCTCACAATCAGGTATTCGAGAGACCTGAACTCTCCAAATTTCTCACTAAACAATTCTCTAATCTCTTCGTTTACTTCCACTCCTTTATATCCCCCTTATTTCCCACCTAAAAACCGTTATTTCTACATCCTATTCCTCTACATTTGGCAGCTCCTCCACAGAATTCCCTTTTTGCCCTTGCCTTTTATTCCTCCTCACGTAAGTGAAATGCACCGGTGGCTTATCATTACCCGCCGTCCAAACTTGCACGTTGTCCTCAAGGTGAAAAGAGAGAAAATGATGTTGGATATTCGAAAAAGATTCCCATGTCGCATCAAAGGCGGCCATTCCATGCTAATGAATCAACACGTCCAGATCACCCCCACTGCCCCCTAAAGGTTGGCTAACGCCCAAAACCGCCGCTGGTTCCATCAACATTTCCATGTTTGCGGTGAGCTAAGTAGGAAGCTCCTGAGAAGGCTCAGCAGGTCCCAAATAACGCTTGAGTTGGGAAACATGAAAAACCGGGTGAATTTGGGTTGAATCCGGCAGCCGCAAAATGGTAAGCAACCTTACCAATCTGCTGTACCACCGTATAAGGACCAAACAAACAGGGAGCCAACTTCTCATTCCTGCGACAAGACAACGATTGTTGCCGGTAAGGACGCAACTTTAAATACACCAAGTCACCCTCCCTGAATTCCACATTCCGCCTCTTACCATCGGCCACACTCTTCATTTTGGCCTGGGCCCATAACAAGTGCAACTTCAATTCATCCAAAGCAGCATCTCTATCCTCCAACTGACGTTCGATCGAAGCCACAGCTGTCTTACCAGAACCAAACCGAAATAATGGAGGAGGATCTCGGCCATACACCACGCGAAAGGGTGTAGTATGAGCTGCAGAATGGTATGATGTGTTATACCAGTATTCAGCCCAAGCCAACCAACGCATCCATTGGCGAGGTTTGTCAGACGTAAAACAGCGCAAATATGTCTCTACACATCGGTTGACCACCTCCGACTGTCCGTCCGTTTAAGGGTGATATGCGGTACTCCGCTTGAGTGATGTCCCATGCAAACGAAACAACTCAGTCCAAAAACCGCTTAAGAAAACCTTATCGCGGTCAGAAACAATGGAACGAGGAATCCCATGCAAGCGGGCCACCTCCCGCATAAACAGATGAGCCACGAATGGAGCGGTAAAAGGGTGGCGAAGTGCCAAGAAGTGAGCATACCTACTCAATCTATCCACCACTACCATAATAGTATCATAGCCTTCAGATTTAGGAAGGCCTTCAATAAAATCCATTGACAAATCTTCCCAAATCTGATCCGGAACTGGTAGAGGTTGCAAGAGCCCCGCGGGCAACAGATTGGAATGCTTGTTTCACTGACAAACCGAACAGTGACCAACATACTCCTTGACATCCCAAAACATGCCCACCCAATACCAAGTTAAGGCTAGGCGGCGATAGGTTTTGAAAACCCCCGAATGCCCGCCAACAGGGCCATCATGCGCCTCCGTCAACAAGGTGGCAACAAACAGTGAAGACTTGGCAAGTACTAGCCGTCCTTTATAAAAGAGCCGGCCCTGCTCCAAGGAAAAACCAAGGTAACTGGTGGTACCGTGTAGCAATGCTTGATACCTGTTGCTGTAACTCCTCATAATGCAAGCCCTGGACATATGATAGCGTGCATAAAGAGGACACCCATTCCATGCGAGAAAGCGCATCAGTGGCCTTGTTCTCCAATCCCGGCCGATATTGGATGTCAAAATCATACCCTAGCAATTTAGTAATCCACTTTTGATGCTCTGTACTTACCAATCACTGCTCCAACAGAAATTTCAAACCCTGTTGGTCCGTTCAAACAAGAAAACGCCTCCCCAACAAATAAGGATGCCACTTTTGCACCGCTAGTACGATTGCCATCAACTCACGCTCATAAATGGAACGTGCCCTGCCCCGAGGGGACAAAACATGGCTGTAAAAGGCAATTGGTTGTCCACTCTACATTAGCACTGCTCCTAGCCCATGCCCAGAAGCATCCGTCTCAACCACAAAGGGTTGAGAAAAATCCGGTAAAGCCAACACTGGAACGGAAGTCATAGCCTTCTTCAAGGCCACAAATGACTCCTCCGCCGCCTGATTCCACCCAAACTAGTCTTTTTGAGTTGATTAGTCAAAGGACTTGCCAAAATCCCATAGTTCTTGACAAACTTGCGGTAATAACCAGTGAGCCCTAAGAATCCCCGCAACTCCCGCAAGGTTTTGGGTGCTGGCCATTTCAGCATGGCTTCAATCTTCCGCTCATCAACCACCACTCCCTCCGCTAAAATAATGTGCCCCAAATACTCCAATAAAGACTGTCCAAAATAGCATTTTTTGTCATTAACCTTCAAACTATGCTGCCGCAACAACTTAAAGACCCGTAACAAATGCTCCACATGCTCTCCTAAAGACGCACTATAAATCAAAATGTCGTCAAAAAACACCAACACAAACTTCCGCAGAAAGCACTTAAACACCTCATTCATTAGAGCCTGAAAAGTGGCCGGAGCGTTTGTTAACCCAAACGGCATCACCAAAAACTCATAATGCCCCTCATGGGTTCTAAAAGCCGTCTTGGGTACATCTTTGGCGCGCACTCTAATTTGGTGATATCTAGAACGAAGATCCAACTTAGAAAAAATCTTTGCCCTATGCAACTCATCCAATAATTCGTCTATCACCGGAATAGGGAACCGGTCAGGAATGGTAGCGCAATTCAGAGCTCAATAATCCACACAGAAACGCCAACTCCCGTCTTTTTTCTTGACCAAAAGCACCGGACTTGAGTAAGGGCTGGCACTGGGTTGAATGATGCCCGCTTGTAACATTTCATTAACCAAGCGCTCAATCTCATCTTTCTGCACCTGTGGATAACGATAAGGTCGTACTCTAATCGGAGACGTTCCTTCTTGAAGCACAATCGCATGATCACGAGCCCGAATAGGCGGTAATCCGTGCGGTTTCTCAAAAACAGCCGCAAACTGCTTAAGTACTTGCGAAATCTCCTATGGAATTGGCGTTTGCTTTCCTTCCTCCAAGACCTGCACACAACCCAACTCCACCAAAACCCCCTCTCCTGCTTTCCTGATAGTTTTCAGCATGGACTTCAAGGAAACCAATGTCCTGCTTAAATTTGAATCCCCCTGCAAAGTAATCGGCATTTCCCCCACCTTGAATTTCATTGTTAAAGTTTGCCAATTAACTGTGATATTGTCAAGGGATCCCAGCCACTGCATTCCCAGTATAACATCTGAACTACCTAGCTCAAGAGGCAGAAAATCCTCAACCACCTCCACACCTTGCAACCCCAACACTAATCCCCTACAAACCCCACTTCCCTTCACTGTCTTTCCTGTCCCCATAACCATCCCATACTCCTGGGTTGTAATCAACGGTAAGCCTAATTTCCTTACTAATTCCATGGAAATAAAATTGTAAGTGACTCCCGAATCAATGAGCACCACCACCTCCTGACTTCCAACCGTCCCCCTTATCTTCATGGTTCTCGGAGTGGTAATTCCCACCACTGAGTTCAAGGAAAGTTCCGCTACCTCCTCACTCACTACCTTAATTTCCTCCACTTCACTTTGACTAACTTCCTCTTCTTCTTCCAAAATCAAAACCTGTAATTCCTTGTTCTTACAAACATGCCCAACAGAGGCCCTTTTCTCATCTTTTCTGGATTTCAGCCTTAGAAAAATGCCTAACAGAAGGCATGCCTATGGGAGGAAATGACTTGTCGTTTGGGTTAGGGCCATACGACTTGTCGTTTGTTATGGCGGTTTTGAGCAGATTAGTCGACTGGCTTCGAAAAGGTTGGGTGAAAGGCTGTTGTCGCATCCACGGGCTGGGTGTCGTCCCCTTAGCCACTTTCAAGGCCAAATTCCGATCCTCCACTCTCTGCGCTAATTCAATGATCCTGTTCAATCCACTCGGCTGTAGCAGGCAAATTTTCGCCTGAATCTCCAGCTTAAGGCTGTTGATGAAGTTGCCCTCAAGGATCGCCGTTGGAATCTTCGTCAACGGCGCGGCCAGCATCTCAAAATCCCGGATATACGCGCGCACCGTTCCCTCTTGCCGGAAAGCGAGGAACTTCTCACAATTCACCCTTCCTGCGACGGTCAAAATCGGTCGAGCAACAATTTCTTGAACTCCAGCCAATCGCGAATCGGTCAACGCCCATCCTTCCACGGGAACCAGGCTAGTGCCTCGTTGTCCAAACTGATCGCCGCCGCCTCCAATTTCTCCTTCTCTCCCATGCGATTTAGGGCAAAAAATCGTTCTACACGAAAAATCCAGCCATCTGGATTTGTGCCTTCAAAAATCGGCATTTCTATCCGCCTTGTCATTCCTCCAACCGGAAATCTCCTTCCCGATGCTCGTACGCCGATCCGCCTCCGCTTCCATTCTCCGGCCTAGTCTCCCTGTTCTCCGAACCTTCTCCTCCCTGATTTTGCATTAATGAGTCCAATTTTCCTAGGATTAACGCCACGTTATTCTCTAATGCTGGAATCTTCTGCAAATAATCCTTAACTCCTTCCATTTCCTTCGAAATTCCCTCCCAAACAGAACTCAACTGCTCTTCCACGGTACCCAATCTTTCCTCCATTTTCTTGGCAGCCATCCCGATTCACGCAAGATCGTTGCTCTGATACCAATTTGATACAAAATCGAAGGTAACGATTTTATTATGCAATAATTATTAAATTGACAGACAATCGGAAGATTGAGATAAGAATCTTTCCAAACACACTTCTCACAATCAAGTATTCGAGAGACCTGAACTCTCCAAATTTCTCACTAAACAATTCTCTAATCTCCTCGTTTACTTCCACTCCTTTATCACTACACCACAATAGGCTTTTCGTAGCGGTAAGTTACAGCGTTTTTAAACAAACGTTATATCATCTATATATAATAGCGTTTATAAATAGTTATAATATTTATATTAAAAGTTCATGAAATTTTAGCTAGTTTATTGTACACGTTAGATTGATATTGGGCGGGTAGTGAAAATATTTTTTAAAACATTTCAAAATTCTCACTCCCCTTGTTCGCGAAAATTTCAAAACTCCCGCTCCTCCCTCTTTTTTTTTTTTGGTCTGATTTGGCTTTCCCCTCTTCCACCACTCTACCGAATCCCATACGAACTGAACATAAGAAAAAAAAAACCTCATTCGCCTCTTCCCCTAATCTGTCGAATCCCATTTACTTCCTAAACTCTTCTCACGCGGTGAACTTCATCCAACATGAGAGATTTTCTTGCTCTGCCCGCTTCTCCACAAGCTTCAACTTGGAACAATTCCCACTCTTAGGGCTTTTTAGTCACCGAAAGGAAAAAGCCCTGAGGCCCTCTTCTTTCACTCGAAGCCTCTATGACACCTTCGCGCCGCTCAACCCTAATTGCCTTTCCAACACCACCTCGTTGCCGCCTCAAGAGCAGCGCCTTCTTTGGCGTCCGCAATCGAGTCCAGCATCGTCTGGGACAGCGTCTACTTCATCCGGATTACCCAGTGTGGCTACGAGTACGAGCAGTCCTACGCCTTCTTGCCTCTGCTTCCCCTTTGCATCTCCTTCTCGCGAACAGGTTTGCCCCCAAAGATTCGGGCTTTCGATTGTACCTAATTAGAAATTTGGTAATTCTCTTCGTTTCATTCAACGTTGTGTTTTAATGGCGGATTTCTGTTTCAGTCCATTGGTTCCAGTTATAGGGCAAAAACAAAAAACGTCCTGAGGATTACGTTTGTGCATATTTTCTCCCAATCCGTAGATCTGATTGCTTGTGATTTTGAAGGAAATTTTTGTTAATCTTTTATGTTATTGATTTCCCAATCCGTAGTTTCGGTAGATCTGATTGCTTGTGATATTGCTTTTAAATAGTTGTTGCAATATGAAGGGCGTTTCTTATAGTTTCTGTCTTATGTTTTTTTTTTTTTTTTTTTGGTGCTTTCTTAACAAATGTGTGGAAACAGAGTATGAGTGATTTTGGACTTTGATCTTTTTCTGCAATTGTCAATCAAGGTTAGTATTTACATGTAAATTACATGAGAAACTCTCTAAATTTTCGGAACAATTTGGTTGCCAATATTGAGAATCGATGCTGTTTATATATCATCATAATATAAACTTTTGCTAATCATGAATATTATTCATGAGAATGGACCTTGCTTTGCTTTTCTTTCTTTTATCTTTTTCTCTAAAAGAATTTGTTTCTGAATCTGCAGGCAATACTTTCCATAAAGAAGGGTGCATATCTTTTGAAATGTGGAAGAAGAGGGAAGCCCAAGTTTTGTCCTTTCCGGCTTTCAACAGTAGGCATGTTACAATTCAAGAATTAAGAAGACTCTTTGTGAGTTAATCATGAGACATATTATTTTGGTGTAGTACTAGCAGATCATTTTGTTAGTCAAACATCCAATTTGATGTCATCCAACATGCACAATTTCATGAAAAACTAATTTCTTAGATACGGAAACTTTGTAAGCAAACATTAAATGGTTGGTGTAACAAGTCTTACACTTCACCCTAATTGTTACTTTGATTTACACTGATTAAGCTGGAAAATCTTGCTTTGGTTTCAGCAAAAAGCACAAGACTTAATGCGTAAAGTTAAAGGCGCATACTTGGTGTAGTCAGCAGGGATAATATGTGTTCACACTGCTATTACTTTATGATTTGAGCACGCTAACAAACAAACAGAGAATCAAACAATCTCATTTCTCATGTCATTTAGTTATAGATAATTTAACATTCACAAGTAGGATTTTTCTCTTGAAAAATTGAGCCTTATATAAACCAGAGTTTAAGTAACATATTCATTTCATCAGCTACAAATTGAGCATTTTTGTTTTCGACTTTTCCTATATAGATATGCAAGGACAAAGAGCAAGCTGATTCTTGGATTCTAGGATTTGAGAGTCATAATATCAAGGTGTCACCATCCTAGACCATTTAATAGCTTGAGAGGTCACAAAGGAGTACAAAGTTGTATTAGTAGTCCCGCTGGTCTTATTCAGAGAAAGCATAATCTTGGACTTTTGGAGGATGCCACTGAATTTTCCGAGGTAGGGTTCTTAATTTTCAGAGGTCTTACCTCTGTTATTTTATCATGACCTTCTGTGTATTATGGCCTAGTTCAATTTTTGATTGCACTTTCAGGTACATATACACTGTGGCTATGGTGTTTAATTTGTGTATTATGGCCTAGTTCCTTTATGTCGAGTGATATTTGAAGTTATGACAATAATGTGTTGCCGGTATATACCATTTCGCTTGGAATATTGTTAAACCTTTTCAGTTTAAAACTCCTTGGTAAGTATGCTTTGCTTCACTGTAACGGCCATCCACACCAATATGTCGAAGTTAGCTAAACCTTGGTAGCTAAACCTTGCTTCACTGTAACGGCCATCCACCACACATTCCTTACATTACATCAAAAATATATACATGGCCGCTTATGGTATGAAATTTAAATGCCATGATTAATATGTGTTTGGAGGCTGTGGATCCTTACGTGGAGTGATTTTCAATGGTGTGATAATTGTTGGTTGCCGGTTTATGCAAAAACTCTTGGCATATTGGTGTATAAACCATGTTCATAAGTGACCTTATATGGAGAATTGGCTTATTGAAAGTGAAGTGAGAACTTTACATTATGCTAAAGTGATGCTAAACCTTGGTAGCAAACTATGTCAGTCTAGGATAATGCTTCATAAGGAGACGATGAGGGCCATTACACATTTCTGAGCCTACTATGCGCGGAATTGAACAAGGGGGGTATGTCGCCGGAGAAAGTGATCTCTAGGTGCCAAAATGCGAATAATAGGTTGGTTTTCTTTGAGGGGTGTAACTATGTGTTTGATTTGGAGGATTTGTTGGAATGGAATTGATTTGCAGAGGCTTATATTTATGATTAGTTTTGGTTTTGCTAATTTGCTTGTTTTGGTTTGGGTTTTCTTTGCTCTTTTGCTATTTTGTTTTGCTTTACTTGTCACCAGGTTTTTTCCTTTCTTTCTTCTTATTTTTCTTTACGATTTGATCTTTTTTTTTTTGGTAGCCAATTTTCTAAATTGCCTAGGGTTTAAATGAATTTTGATGTTGATTGCTGCAGTGCTGTAAAAAAAATCGTAGATTTTGTGGCCTCTTGTAAGAGTAAGAACGGGGAAAAGCCTTGCACCCTTCACGTCCGTCACAAATCTCTCTTGAACAAGTTAGATTTAGTGACAAATTGGTAGTTTTTAATGCAATTAAGTAGTTTTTAATACAAATTTGACACTAAATTTTTGTCTAGTGCATCATTGAAGCCATGTTTCCTCTAACTCACTGCAAAACATATGTGGATGTGACTATGTAGTTGTAAATAGTGTAACTAGTCCTTATTTTATTTACAGGTTAAATGGTAAAAGTTTTAGCTGAGTTAGATTATTGTTTTGATAGTGGATCACTTTTTTACAGGTTAAACAGTGGAGATGACTTTTTTGTTGAAGCATTTTGTCAAGATTGAAGGATTTACTTCACCATTGCACTTAAACGTTTTGGAGATAACTTCTCTGTTTTCTTTACTTGTTTTGAATGTTAAGGTTTTGGACACTGTATGAATTATGTTGTAGACGTAATTTTATTGACAGTTTGGTAGATATTGATAACAATTGATATGTTGAATGTTTTTATGTTTTAATTTGAATGTTCCTATTTAGATATATCACATATATCAGAATTACTATTTATTTGAATGAATTCAAAAGGATATCAATAATAATTTTAAAAAGTTACAACAGTATGAACATAATAAGGAAAGAGTTATTAATCTGTATCGTAGCTATGCTAAAGAGTTGTAAGAGGATGAAAATAACTTTTCTTACAAGCTATAATACTTCAATTCTATAGCGCTTTTTATAACTCTCTTGAAACGCTATGTTTTCTTAGGACCTATAATAGCGCCCGCTGTCTTAGCGCTCTAAAAAGCGCTATTGATAGTGATTAATAGCGTTTTTCGTCAGCTACGAAAGGCCTTTTGTGGTGTAGTGTATATCCCCCTTATTTCCCGCCTAAAAACCGTTATTTCTACATCCTATTCCTCTACATTAGGCAGCTCTTCCACAGAATTCCCTTTTTGCCCTTGCCTTTTATTCCTCCTCACGTAAGTGAAATGCACCGGTGGCTTATCAGACGCCACCTGGGAACTTTTTTCTACCATTCAGTGGCGGTTTCCCAATTTTCACCTTGAGGACAAGGTGAAACTGTGGACAACGGATATTGACAAGCCTCCAACACGTTTTAAGTATGTGAGGCGCCAAAAGAAGCAAGGGGTAGAAGGGTAATTGTCCTTGTGCAGCACTTGTCACTTGGCAACAGGCGGTTTTTCCGGTTCGCACTTCATTTTTTGGGAATTAGTTTGGCATAAGGCAGGAAAGGAGAGTTTCTTAGGGAAGTTTGTTAGTAATGCGTCTGGTAGTAGTATAAAAGGAAAAAGAATAAAGGGTCACAGGTAGCTAGATTTTCTTCTAAGTAATCGGAGCTTTGCTCTTAGGGAGAGTTTGCAGATCTCTCGAATATCTGCTAGTTATCCTTTTCATTACTGTACTCGTTTCTTTTGGGTTGAAGCCAATATAATCCAGCTCAATTTCACTCTTCATTACAGCACACTTGGCTTGTTCTTCTACTTTTCCATTCTAGTCCGCTTTGGTTCTTATCAATTTTCTATTGGAAAAATGCATGTAATTCTTCTTGGTTAAGGAAAGTTTGATAGCCTCATACAAACTCAGATCAGGACGAAGAGATAGGAAAGTTAAAAAATTGTTACCCCTAGATGACTGTAAAGTATCTTGCTTTATGATTAACATGTAAAGAATAAAGTTTCTAATTAAATATATATATTGGAGTGGGGTTTAAAGGGCGAGTTGCTTAGTGGATGCTACCCTAGTTGGGATGTTCAAAGGAAATGCATAAATTACCTATCACATCAAGACAATGATAGAGTAGTATAAAAACAGCTCTTAATTCTCACCTGTGCAATCCTTAGCTTGCTGCACAGGTGCATTGGGTTTAATATGTTGCAGCAAATTAGCAGCAGTATTTGATTGTGCATGAGAAGATAAAAACTTAGAAGCTTCTTGTCCTTGCAATGAGGAGAGCATAACGAGAGGAATCTGACTTCATCTACCTGAGCAAGACAACATAATAATCATGAAGCACCATAATGGACCAGAAAGGAGAGAATTGAGTTCATTTTTCCAGGACATCAGCCTTTGTTTATAAAAATTGGTATGTTTAAGTTTAATACTTTAGGTCAGAGGTGAATGTGGAATTTTCTACTTATATAACACAGTTCGTACTCAAAAAAAAAAAACAAAAAAAAAAAAGAACAAAAAAGACGATCTGCGAGAAGAATTACTAGTCTAGAAAGCTGTACACACTTACGCTCTTTCAGAGCATTGTACGCAACCTTCGCTGCATTCATCTCAGCCTGTTTCTTAGTTTTTGCTTCTTCTCCAATGAAATGCTCTCCTTCTATCTCCACACTTGAAACAAAAACTGGAGAACGAGCTTCACGAGATCGGTTCGTGTAATAAGCCGGTAACTGCAAACCTTCTTTATCAGTTGCTGCAAAAGATTCTTGTAGAAAGCAGAATCGTCCTATAGAATTGGTTCTTATATGAAACAGATACTTTCATTCACCAAATAAGAATTTACAGAAATGGACGACAGGCAATTAACCCGAGAAATAATGAAGTTTACAACGAAGTAAATTAAGAAGGAATGAAGTTTACACCAAAGTAACTAAGGTTTATACATCTACGAGCACACATGTATGGCCACTGGTAATGCGAATCTAACCTTTTGAACACAATCAGAAGATAACGAAATCAAAGCAACTTTTGCAGCCGCATGTTCAGCCTCCTTCACCGTGTGAAAATATTCCGGACTCTCATATGTCTTTCCATCAATTGTTACCCTACATTTGAAGCGACTTGCATGTGGAGGACCTTCCCGCTCACAAGAGTACACAGGAAAAACAAGACTTCGTTTTTGAGCATAAACTTGCAGTTCGCTCTTGCACAAGTGTTGGATATCTATTCACAAGAAAACAAATTATACATCGTATGGTTCATTAGTACATAAGTAGCTCGTCCAACTAGGAACATACAAGAGCACAATTTTACATATGTACATATATAAGAAATAGAGAAGATTTATTAATAACTAAACAGGTGCAGCCAATGACAACAAGTGCCTACCCAAACCATTACAAAAACAACTCTCGTTCCCTCAGCAAATCCGAAAAGGAAAGACCAGCAAATTTTTTTTTTTATTTTATTTTAGAAGAGACTGAAAACTTCATTCACTGATAAAAATATAAAACGTACAACGATGGATGAGGAATCCTCCAAAGATATTAAAAGAAAAAACAAAAAACAAAACAAAAAACAAAAAAACAAAAAAAAAAAACAAAAACAAAAAAACAAAACAATAACAACAAACGAAACAAAACTTCCTCTAGCCCAAAGCATCCACCCAATTCAGCATAATTAAAGAGTGGGGGAAATTCTATAACGATGAGTCTGTCAAAGCCCGTAAATAAGCCAAAAATATCACCTTATCAAACCAATCTTAAAACATTTCTCTCTCCACAAAGATTATCTGATTTCTTTCTAACCAGAGAACCCACAAAATAGCAATCTTGGCTGCCTTCCACATGACATGAGCCTTCTTACCTTTTCCAAAACCAAATTCCTTTTCCTCCAAGAATTCATTACAGCAGGCAAAACCAAACTTAGGTCAGTCACCCTAAAAAGATTTAAAGAATTGAATGAAGAATATAATTCTTTTCATTGATTTAGAGTAGTACAGAGGCTGAATATATATACAAGGAGGCATGATCTGCTGCCTTATTCTAAGGAAATAATACTGATTTCTAGCCTAATCTGATCAAGAAAATATCAGGAAATATTTTCTGATTTCATAAATTAACTAAACAAGGAAAGTTTGACAAATCAAGGCTAATCTACAGCCTATCACAGCTAGAGCAAGGCTGTACAATCCAGAAGGTGATGCAGTCCAATCCGGATTTTCAACACTCCTCCTCAAACTGGGTAATAGATGTTAATCATACCCAGTTTGATATTTAAATCCTCAAAGTTTGATCTTGGAAGAGCTTTGGTAAGAACGTCGGCTGTCTGGCATTTTGTTGGCGTGTATTGTAGCAAAATGTCTCCATCTTCTATCTTCTCTTTGATGAAATGGCGGTTAAGTTCCACATGCTTGGTCCTGTCATGATGAATTGGGTTCTTGGCAATGTGGATTGTAGCTTGATTGTCACAGAACATTTGTAAAGGCTCTTCATATAGGATTCTATGTTCCTTCAAGAGTCTCTTAAGCCACATTCCTTCGCAAATTCCATGTGCCATAGCTCTGAACTCAGCTTCTGCACTGCTTCTTGAAACCACTGTTTGTTTTGTACTTCTCCAAGTGACAAGGTTTCCCCATATGAAGGAGCAATACCCTGATGTTGATCTTCGATCAATAACTGAGACTGCCCAGTCTGCATCAGTAAAGATTTCTATTCTCCTGTTTGTGTTCTTCTTAAAGTACAAGCCTTTGCCAGGAGTCATCTTGAGATACCTCAGAATTCGATAAACAGCTGTCATATGCTCTTTCATGGAACTATTCATGAACTAGCTCACAACACTCATTGAAAAACCAATGTCAGGCCTAGTGTGTGAGAGGTAGATGAGTTTCCCGACGAGTCTTTGATATCTTCCCTTGTCAACTGGTGTATCATTCTCCCTAAGTCCTAATTTAGTGTTCGGATCCATAGGCATATCTACATGCTCGCATCCGAGCATTCCAGTTTCTTTTAGAAGATCAAGGACATATTTTCGCTGAGAGACCGATATTTCCATCTTTTGTTCGAGCCACCTCCATTCCTAGGAAGTATTTGAGGGTTCCTAGGTCTTTGATCTCGAACTCTTTTGCAAGGAAGTTCTTCATTCTTTTCATTTCTTCTAAGAAATCTCCTATAAGGACAATGTCATCGACGTAGACAATGAGAATGGATGACTCCCCTCTTCCTGATCGCTTGATCAAAAGAGTATGATCCGCCTGACACTGTACGTACCCAAATCTCTTTACGGCCTTAGAAAATCGGTCGAACCAAGCTCGATGTGACTGTTTTAGTCCATACAATGCCTTTTTCAGTTTGCAGACTTTATTATTTGTTGCTTGAGTTCCGAGACCAGGAGGAATCTCCATGTATACTTCTTCTTCGAGGTCACCATTGAGGAAGGCATCCTTGACATCAAGCTGGAATAGTGGCCAGTCTAGGTTAGCTGCAAGGGATAGGAGAACTCTTATAGTATTGAGTTTGGCAACTGGGGCAAATGTTTCCTGGTAATCAAGACAAGGAATGGGGGAAATTCAGCATAATTAAAGAGTGGGGGAAATTCTATAACGATGAGTCTATCGAAGCCCGTAAATAAGCCAAAAATATCACCTTATCAAACCGATCTTAAAACATTTCTCTCTCCACAAAGATTCTCTGATTTCTTTCTAACCAGAGAACCCACAAAATAGCAATCTTGGCTGCCTTCCACATGACATGAGCCTTCTTACCTTTTCCAAAACCAAATTCCTTTTCCTCCAAGAATTCATTACAGTAGGCAAAACCAAACTTAGGTCAGTCACCCTAAAAAGATTTAAAGAATTGAATGAAGAATATAATTCTTTTCATTAATTTAGAATAGTACAAAGGCTAAATATATATACAAGGAGGCATGATCTGCTGCCTCATTCTAAGGAAATAAGACTGATTTCTAGCCTAATTTGATCTAAGACAATATCAGGAAATATTTCCTGATTTCATAAATTAACTAAACAAGGAAAGTTTGACAAATCAAGGCTAATCTACAGCCTGTCACAGCTGGAGGAAGGTTGTACAATCCAGAAGGTGATGCAGTCCAATCCGGATTTTCAACAAGATTGCTCCAAAGAAAGAGCCATATCAAAATGTAAAAACAAGTAATCGACCGATTTATTACTCCTTTTGCACAAGACACGAATCCAGGGGAACGGAATATAGAGATTGCCGGAGCCTATCAATTCCATATCAAAATATATATTATATAATATTCGCTCTCAAGCACATTAGCCTATTGCCAACGTTACAACAACGAATATCTTATATATATATATATATATAATATATATATATATATATATCTATATATACACACATATACATACACATGTGCAACTAAAGTAGCTGATAGGTCCACCACCAAGGTTTACTTTTGGAGTATCCTCTAGATCAATAGCTTTAGTGGGGACTATCTCACGTTGGACATCTACCTCATTAGTCATTTCTTCCTCGATGTTTGTATAAAAAGTTGAGGTTGAGATCAGGGAGTTCGCTCTTGATCTTAGCAACGCATGCCTCTCCCTGCTTTCATAAAGCTTGTCTTTGAAGACCTCATATTCCTCAGAACTCTTAAACGCTTCTAAAGCCCCAACTCAGGCCTCCTCAACACGGAATGGAAGTTCCGCCATTAGGTAAGCAACCTTTTTCTTCTCGATCTTAAGCTCAAAGGCTAGAGTTTGGTTGATTTTCTTCACAGAGTTGATCTCGATGTCAAGTTGATTCTTCCTTGACCTATACTCCTCTAAGATCTCCTTCTCGACCTCGAGATTTGCCTTTAGCTTCTCGATCACACTAGAGGAGCATTGGTGTTAATCATACATGCTAGCAATCTCCTCGTAGTTAGCAATATACGAGATGAGACCCTGAGAAAGAGAAGATCTAATCCGTTAGAGAAATGTACGAGTTATAAGGAGTGCTTGCAACAGCTAAAGATTAATCTCTTACCCGTAGCTAGTGATCGATGGCTTGACGACACGTTTCCAAAAGACCTCGAGCCTTCATCTCTTCCCAGTCCTTGTCAAAATAAGTTTTGTAAAAAGACTCAAACACACATTTAAAGTGTGGAGGCATCTGGGAGAGAAAGTCGCGTTCTTCCTTGGTCACGTCAGTGTCCACAAGATCTGCACTCCTAACCTTGGAACAGGATCGATGGATTCTCTAGCTCGGCATAGAGCTAGCAGCAAACTATTCGACAATTTGACCATCAAAGTTGGCATCTTGAGTGCTCTTCCCCTCCTCATCCCCAAATGATTTAAGTCGCAAAGTTACAGGGGGAGTCTTCTTCGTCCCTGAAGATCCAGTCTTTGCTTTCTTCAAATCCCTCTCCTTCGGATCCCGAGGCCTCTTAATATTCATCTTTGGGATCATGTCTACACAAAAGAGATAAATGTTAGCTCGACAAGAGGACACTGCAAATTTTTGGTTAAATTACAAGACAAAGAAGGTCGACCTTTATGATCCACGTGCTGGGCCACTAAGTAAAAACCACCCAAGGTTTTAAAAGGCAGAATCGGGCCTCGAGGCATTTTACCTTTAAGAGGCAACGCGTAAGACGAAAGGTGCTTTGAGGCGTAAACCTCAAAAAATGCTTGTAAAATTTTTTTAAAAAAAATAATAGTAACAAAAATTAAATCCATACTTAATAATCATTAAAAACAAGAAATTTAACCAAATATCCACATAAAAACTAAATAATTATCAAATCCTAATATCATAAGGTTCATAATGCAGTTCTAAAAGCCTAATTGCCCAACTCATCAATCATCATCACTACTAAGAAAAGCATCAGCCAATTTAAATCTCTCAATGTCCACGAACTCTTGACTCTTGACTGTTAGTGTCAAAATCAGAGTCTATCTACTCTTCTTTTCTTCATCCTCTTGCATGGTCTCCTTGCCTCTATCACCTAATAATCAAAATTAAACTTAAGTTACTATCTCTTATATGATAATTAGAGTAAATAACAGAGAAGACAACTAATAATCCATAAGGCATATCAAGCCACTAACCTGTCCTCTTCTTTTTAGAGCTTTTTCGAGCTCTAGTACTAGTACTAGTACCTTCTCCATCCTCAAAAAGATCAATGTCAAGATTGTCAATTGCTTCCTCTGTTTGAATTTCACCTTCATTTTCATTTCCAGCTATCCATTCATTATCAGATGGAACTCATCAATGATAAAGGGATCCTCATCTTGCTAAAGTGCCTTTTTTTTTTCAAATGTCCATCTTTTAGCTTCTTGTTGAACATCATGTAGACCAAGGAATTTATCTTTTATGCAGTCAAGCGATTTCTTCTCTTGGTATGAACTTGGTTGTGGATACTGCAATTGCATTCACATCCCGAAGATGAACAAGTGAGACTCAAAACTCTAACTACAAAGCTAGCCAACTCAGGGGTACCATCTCCAAATTGGGACCACCAATCATCTGAATTTAAAATTGAGATGAAAATAATTAGCCAAACAATCTAAACTGTTTTATTAGTCAAAATTAATAAGATAGTTTCTTTCCACTTACTAGGATTGTGTTTCAAGTATGATGCTTGAGCTTGACAAAGGCCAAAAAACCCTTTCTTCTGTCAAAATTCATCTAGTTGGAGGTCGGCCTTCTCTAGATCATTTGGGT
Source organism: Morus notabilis (assembly GCF_000414095.1). Lineage (NCBI taxonomy): Eukaryota > Viridiplantae > Streptophyta > Magnoliopsida > Rosales > Moraceae > Morus > Morus notabilis. The sequence continues at coordinate 3,041,078 of NW_010367622.1, forward strand.
CCTTAAACATCCTATTCATGAAATGGTACAAAACCAAGCTTGATCTCAGGATGGTTGGAAGGATTATCAGAGTATCGAATCCTTAGATTCAAGTAGTATGCTGCGGCATGTAAATGTTGATGTAACTGAAAATCTCACTTTTCATCAATGATCTCCCAAATCACCTTGTAGTCTTTCTCTTCACCTCCCAAGTTTTTAGCAATTTCCTCTTTTGCCTTGTCCATAGCCCCATATATAAACCCCATGGCGGGCATCTTTTAGAGTCGACTAATCTCAACACCTTCACTATGGGTTGTGTAGACTTACTAACATACCCAACAATAGTCCAAAACTAATTATCCTTCATAACTATCCTTTTCACTTCTTTCCCATCCCATTTCTTTGCATATGAACTATTGTTCCATTCCTCTGATACAAACATAGATTGTAGAGGCTGCATTAGTCTATAGATGCACTCCAAAGTCAAATAAGCAATAGCAAATCTTGTTGCAGCAGGTCGAACAAGATCCCTTTTGGTATTATAAACATAATTGCTAATTTTTTTTTTTTGCTTTCACTAGAGCCCTTTTATGTTGTGGCAATTCTCCTAGTTTCTCAAGAATCAAAATAATGCAATGAGCAGCACAAGGAATCCAAAATAAGTGTTTTCTTTTCTCCATTAGTTTTGCTCTAGCCTTATAAGCACTTGCATTGTCAGTCACAACTTAAACAACAAGATCTTCCCCAACTTCTTGAACAATATCGTCAAGCATCTCAAACAATAAATTTGCATCTTTCCTTTTATCAGAGGCATCAACAGATCTCAAGAAAATAGTTCCATGATGATTGTTGACTAAAAAGTTGATCAAACCTCGATTTCTAGCATCCGACCAGCCATCATATAAAATATAAACTCCTGTTCGTTTCCAAGTCATTTAAACCTTTTCAGTGGCAAGTACTTCCTCCTTCAAAATCCACGTTCTAAGCTCATGCATACTTGGGGGTACAAGACCTCTACCATAGTTGCCAATTGATCTACACATATTAAAATAAGAGGGGCTCCTAGCAATATTGAAAGCAAGTGCATTTTCATAACAGAACCTACCAATGTCGGGACATACTCGAGAACGGGCCTCTTTCTCACTTGATGTCGTTCTAAGGGAAACTCTTTCATTTGCTTCCTTATCATCCACATTGTTCAAAAACCTGTCCATGGGACCTCTAACTCCTCTATCACTAACCACTTGCGGCGGTTGACAAGAGTCGACAAATCCATCACCATAATAAGAGCCAACATCCACCATTTTTTCAAAATTCTGGTGCGTTAATTGTTTTTCAGCAGCCCACTTGTTCATATAGTCATTAATTTCTTTCTTCACATCATCAGGAACCTTACAACAAGGCTTTACATTCTTATGAGTGCAGGCAAGGTGTTCTTTCATTCTCTTAACACCTTTAATAATTTGATTGCAAAACACACACTGGAAGTAAAAATAAAGTCCTTTTGTCATTTTTCGATGTAATTTCTTTTCCATATTTCCAAGCTGGATCCTGTCTCCCACTACGACTACCGCTAGCATTTTGTGGAGGTCTCATCCTAATTCCTAACTACAATAACAACAAGCCTTAATCCCAACTTAATTAGGGTCAGCTATATGGATTTCACTTTTCCACGCAACTCTGTTAGAAATTAAACTTTCCTGAAGGCCTAGATCTAAAATGTCTTTCCTAACTACATCAGTCCACGTAATTCTTAGTCTACCCCTCCGTCTCCTAGTAGGTATAAGAATGTCCTCCCAAGCATGAACTGGTGCTTCTAGCGGTCTACGTTGGACATGCCTGTACCACCTCAAGCGGCCTTCGCGCATCTTATCTTCTATTGGTGCTACACCTACTTTACTACGAATAACTTCAATCCTAATTCCTAACTAAAATAAAAGCAAATTGAAACATTAAAGTTTAAACCCAAAAAGTCATTCACGGTCTTACTATATGCTAGAATGCTACATTGCTACTACAAAATGAAAAAAAAAAAAAAAAAACAAAACAAACAAAAACGTCGAGAAGAGATTAGATACCTCTTGTGAAGTCCTCATGCAGCCGCAGCTAGTTGGAGTAGAGGAAACTGTGAAGGAACCTTGCGAAGAAGAAAGAGGCACGGCACTGGGAAAGAAGAAGAAGAAAGAGGCGCACAGCGAAGAAGAAGAAGGAGGCGCATGGGGGTTGGCGAAGAAGAAGAAGGAGGCGCATAGCGGTCGGTGAAGAAGGAGGTCCAAAGAAGAAGGCACGACACCAAGAAAGAAGAAGAAAGAGACGCACGGCGAAGGAGGCGCACGACGAAGAAGGAGGCGCACGGCGAAGAAGAAGGAGGCGCACAGCGGTCGGCGAAGGAGGTCCGAAAAAGAAAGAGGCACAGCGAGGAGGGAGAGGTGCGAAAGAATGAGAAGAGATGTTGTTGTAGTGGTCAGTTTTGGGGTCTCTAGTATTTGCGCTTTTGGGGCCGACGAACCCAATTCAATTAGCGTTCAAAAAACCACAAAAAACCCTATACATCAGAGGCGGACGCCTCACTACCGCCTAAGGCGCCTTAAAGGCGTGCGCCTCAAGTGGCTGAGGCGCACACCTCAACTCCTACCTTGTGAGGCGTAAGAGTTGAGGCGCTTTTCAAGAGCCTCGCCACAAGGCGCGCCTCAAGGCGTGCGCCTAAGGCGCTTTTTAAAAGCTTGTCAACCATGTTCACATGTTGTTGAGACTGATGGGGTTGTCCATGCTTCTCCTCGACCATAAGCATCGGGGTCGCGATCGGCTTATGCCCTACCCATAGTAGATTCTCCGAGCTAGCAAGCCTATTGAATGTCCCGTCACTCTCAGGCACAAGGAGGGCAAGCTCAATGTTATGCTTCTTATGGTCATTGAGCTCAAGCCAGACATGGAGTTGGACTACAAACAAGAAATTAAAGAAGTTAAGAAGGCAATAAGAGAGAATCTAACGAAGCCACTTGTCTGCCCGGTCAAAGCTTGTACATGGGTTCTCAACTTTTAAAGGTGTATTGCATAGGCACTTTTATGAAGACAGCCTCTCCTTCCGATCACGAGAAGAGATAAGGTTATTTATAACTAGCTTCTTCCCAAACCTCAAATTAGTTAAATAGTAGTAAAAATCATTAGAGACCGAGTTCAAGGTGTAGAAAAGGAGAAACTCATGTACATCAAGCTCAATTTACACATGAATCTTCCATAAGATATGTCCTCACCACTCTCATACAATTGCAGTTGAGCATGCCTTAGATATTTAATAAACATTTAAAGTCGCGTTAAGGAAGCAATGAGGTAGAGACCACATTTCTGGTGTACACAACGATGCACCCTACAATTGGAGTTTGCTGGCTATGTCGATGAGAAATAATGGTTTTGTTCCACCACAACTTAAGGATGTTTGTGTGTTAAATTCAGAAAATATATGGATGCTTTAGACAGCTCTACCCCTATTAGGTGGTCACCATATGTGGCCAGCCTCCCTCCCTATGTGCTTATCACGATTATGGACTAAAGCTTCGATATTATCTTTTTTCCTTTCAAAAGGAACACCTTTGAGGATGTCATCATCCATATCCTCACCATTTGTTACCCCCTCCGCACTTATCCACCACCCTAAATAGTGGGTATGTCTCAGTCGACCTATTTCTCTACTTAATAATGCCTTGGTTACCTCATATGCTTGCATCAACACACGTTCAACCTACGTGAGCAATGATAACTCTCCAACGAGCTAACACCGACAACTCAGGGACGGGATCTATCAACACAAGTTCAGCCTACATGAGCAATGACAACTCTTTGTGACAAGCTAACCCCGTCAACTCAGGGATGGAATCTATCAACACAAGTTCAGCCTACATGAGCAATGACAACTCTTTGTGACAAGCCTACTAAAATCTACTACAATCTTCTAACTACTGAGTTTTCCATCCAACAAGGCTCAAAGGAGGTGTTTTCCAATGAAAAACCTTAAAAGAGACTATCGATAGAGTCAATTCCAAGTTCCTTTGAAGAACCTAAGGGTCTATTTGGTATTAGGGTTCAAACCATGGTGGTTTGAACTTTTGGGTTTGAACCATATGGGTTTTGAATTGTGGAGTTTGAACTTAGAATTCAACCCATGAATCTTTGGGTTTGAACCATGTGAGGATTGAATATGGGTTCAAACCGGCCAAAACCAAGGGGAGGGGTGGGTGGTTTTATTTTTTGGCGTTCAGTATGGTTAAAACATCACATTAGGGTTCAAACCTTGAATCTTTTCTTTCTAAACCAGACACTGATTTTTGTTAGACTGGGTTCAAACCACTTTTTACTTTTTACAAACAAACACTGGTTTGAACCTAAATTACAGTTCAAACCTTAAGAATCCTCAAACCAAGCATACCCTAAATATTCATTTGGAAAGGAGCACAAGACAACATAGATTCCTAACACAAATATAAATCTACTATGGTAACTTTTACTCCTAAATTCATGTTGGACCAGCACACATTTAAGTAGTGGACCCCCTTTTGGAACGCAACTTTTAACTGTTGTATTTATTAAAACAAAGATTACATCTAACAGTTGTGGGCGAGAATCGAGATAAACCTTCAAGGGTCGAGATCTACGTAGGAAATAAAAAATTCAAATCAACGGCTTGGACATGTTCACAACTGAAGCAACATGACTTGCATTTCTCACGAGTCAAGACAATGATTAATCTTCCCATTCATCATCACTAAGCATAGGAAAAACATTCCCATCTTAGCGATTAATTATCTTTATGAAGATGGTGAAAAGATCAAAGCATTTCGAGCCCATTTGGGAGTGTTTTCAAAATGGTTTTGTTTTGGGTATGAAAATAAAAGTGAATTTTAAGGTGAAACTATGTTTTGTTATATTTCTAAAAATATGTTTTGAGTACATGAAACAATTAACAATCTAATAATTTATAATTTATAATCACTTAGCACTTAGCAAATAAAAATTAATATATCAATAATATAATAATAACTAAAGAATAATAAATTAATTTATATTAGTAATTAATTTATGTATTTAATAAAACAATATATTAAATAATTAATTACTAGTAATCAATAATAAGTATATAATTAAGTACTGTGTCAGTAATATACTAATAATTATTACTTTATTAGTAATTAAACAGAGGATTAGCAATTTTTAGTATGTACAGTTATTTTTAAATTTAGTAATCAACTGATTAATTAGTGAATTAAATACATTATTTATTTAATTGCTTCGGATTGACTATTTTAATTACTAATGTGTTATGTCATAAACATTTAGGAATTTACCTTCAACTAATTATTAATTATCAACAATCAATTATCATTTATTAATATCGAAACAAAACTAATTAATATCTCAATATTTTTTAAATAGTTAATTATTAATATGTTGTATAATTAGCGTCATACCAGGTGGGGCTGACGAGATGTTAAAAAACCCCGTTCCTGAGTTGCTCTTACGAGAAAATACACGGCCTTTGTTCAGATAATCAACCATTAGTATACTTTTGCTGTTTCATCCGCGTATGAGGAGATTTTTTCAAATAACAGTAACCAATAACCATAACTGGAACTAAAAGTAATTCTTTGGTTTCAATAATATAGTAAAAATCCAAAAAAAAAAAAAAAAAAAAGAAAATCTATCCATCAGTCAGGATAAGAGTAGTTGTGGTAGTAGTAACATGTGACAGAAGAGAAGACGCAAAAGAGTTTCTGACCTTTAATTTTATTATCTCCTTGGACAATTGATGTGCCATCACCAGCTGGAGGAGTTTGCTGTGTTTCTTGTATCTGTTGTTGCAATGTTTCTCCGGTGCCATGTACACCATCCATCTGATTGATTGCAACTGATCCGGAAGAATAACCTGTTGGATTATATGAAAATGCATTGACGCAAAGAAAGTAAACTTCATTAAAAACAAAATGGAAATGAGTAATCACCATTTTTCTATCATTGGAGGAGCAATTTATTGAACACTGACGGGAAACAAAAGCCCAAAATGTGATTGTTAAACAACATACACAATTACTTTTAGGGCATCTCCTCCACAGAAATTTTCATGGCTAAAATGCAAGAATATGAGTTTCAACGAGATTTATTACATCGAGAAGTAGCTGTATTGGACAGTCATAGACATGGTTAATCCAACTCTTGCAGTTAGAGTCTAGGAGTTCAAATCCTAAACTTCCAAGTCTGGTCAACTTGCAATATTTGTTTCACGTCAAAAAAATCCTTTTGCAAACCAGAAAACACCCCAAATAAATTAGGGTAATAGTGAAGCTAGATACTGAAGAATTAATATTCTCGAACGGCAATAGCAATAGCAATAGCAATAGCATCCGCATTGCACAGTTATTACATCGAGAAGTAGCTGTATTGGACAGTCATAGACATGGTTAATCCAACTCTTGCAGTTAGAGTCTAGGAGTTCAAATCCTAAACTTCCAAGTCTGGTCAACTCGCAATATTTGTTTCACGTCAAAAAAATCCTTTTGCAAACCAGAAAACACCCCAAATAAATTAGGGTAATAGTAAATCTAGATATTGAAGAATTAATATTCTCGAACGGCAATAGCAATAGCAATAGCAATAGCATCCGCATTGCACAGTTGCTATTCTCGAACTTCATAACAAAGGAAATCGGCATGTTTAATTCAAATCCAAACACAAAGCTGCAACGGTAAAAATGGTCAAGTTCTAACTTATTATGTCCTGTCCTGAATATATATATGTATATATATATATATATTAAGAAAAACATAAAATAACATATGTAGGGCCTGTTTAGCTCGTTGATTCGAGTTTTTAATTCGAGTTGAGATGAAATTTTATACGGGAGCTTTTTATTGTAGCAAAAAAGTTAGAAAGTTAGATGTGTCTGTTTAGCAAAACTCAAATTCTAAACTCGAATCGGTGAAATGAACGGGACAACTTTATGATAACTCGATCGTCTTGGCTATACCCTTTTTTTTGTTTCCTTTTAGAAGGAAAACTAGTATTAAGTAATCCTAACAGAGTACAAAATAAAGTCTTATTTAATCAATTATGTGCACTTCTTTTACACACATAATACAAAAATTTGCTTTGCCTAATAAACAGGTACACTATTTTTCAAATAAATCTAATCTAACTTCTCCTTCATTCCAGAAACCGATTCCATGAAAAATAAAGCCATATCTCCACAAGCTTGAGTTTTGCAAAAATACCTTATGGTGATAAAGGTAAAAGTGCATTCAAATTTGATATACAAGTTTCTAACCATTATCCATACACCGAGGGCTTTAATGTGTACCAAGGTTTTAAAATTTTTTAAAAAAATCATTGTAAAAGAAACTATTTTTAAGAAAAAATCCTAAAAAAAAATTCCTAAAATCGTTTCAAATACAGATTGAATCTCGCACTATTTCTCATAAGCCAAACAGTAAAAATAGAGAGGAAATGATGAAATGGGAAAGAGGAATTACCAGAAGGCGAGAGGAGAGAAGGTTGAGGGAAAGACGAAGGGGAGGGAATGAGAGGTCTGGAATTAGGGTTAGGGTTGGGATTGGAATTGGGAATGGGGAGAGAGAAGTGTTCGAAGGCGAGCCTAGCGGCGTCGTTTTGGGCTTCCTTAGAGGATTTGTAGAGAGAAAGTGTTTGAAAGGATTGGTCGTTGACGAAGACAGTGGCGGAGAAGGAAGGATTGTGGTCGAGGCCTTGCTTGGTGGTGGAGTACTCTGGCAAACTCCATGATCGCTTCTGACACAACTCCTGAAGCTTCGTTTTGAACATTTTTTTTATTATATATTTTTGTTCTTTTCTTTCTTGTTTCTCTTTACCGGAAGGATTGTGTGTCTGTTTGCTTTCGTTTGCTGCTTGCTGTACAGGTCTTTCGCTGTTTTCTGGATGTGGAGGGAGAACGTCTGAGTTATGACAAATTAAAAGTAAGCATGAGCATATAGGTACGGTGGAAGAGTAGTGAAGTGGGAAGAATAAGATGCTTTGTTCGGTCCGTTTAGGAAGAGAATATATAGAGATGCAATAATAGGCCGGGGTCAGTGGGCCAGTTCAGGCCCATCTTGATATAATGACGGATTGAGTTAGTATAACTCGTTACTATTTAAGGTACAACCCAACTCATAAATATTAATAGGCTAGGCTGGGTTAACATATATTAGCTCATAGGCTGATCCGGCATGGCCCATAAAAAAGCATGGGCCAGACTGGGCTTAGGGCCGGCCCGTCTAGGCCCATAATGGGCCAGCTCGTCTAGGCCCATAATGGGCCAGCCCAACTGAGCTCGTCTAGGCCCATAATGGGCCGGCTTAAATGGGCCCGTCTAGGCCCAGAATGGGCCGGCCCAGACGGGCCCGTCTAGGCCCACAATGGGCCGGCCCAGCAGAGCCTGTCTAGGCCCATAATGAGTTATGAAAACGTTGAAATTTTAAACGTGTGTTTGGTTGGTAGATTCGTACCATGATTTGAATCACGGTTCGTGGTTCGCTACAGTGTTTTTTCTCAAAAAAAACACACGTACACTGAAAATAATTCTGAATCATGATTCTAAATGCATGAACCAAACGTCCACTAAAATCTTTTTTGAGAATTCATTCACGGATGAACATTAGTATAGCCTTCTATAGTAAAAGGCCTCACGTATCATATCATAGCAATTTTTTATGGTTGATAGGCATGTTTTGTTTCTGAGAAGCAAAGTTGATACTGTAAGTCATGTATTATCACATCAAAATACTATACATTTAATATATATATATATATATATAATAATTATTTTGTGTAAGAAAGAGAGAGGGAGTTGTTGCCTGGGAAAGAGATAAAAAGATAGGAACAGAGGGTGTCGCATGGGAAAGAGAGAAAGAGAGAGGGTGTTACGTGGGAAAGAGAGAAAGAGAGAGTTGTATACTTATTTAAAGTGTTTGCTTGGGAAATTCAGAATTGTACGCTTTTTAAAAAAACATATGTGTATATATATATTTGCATTTGGCAGATTGATATGGCACTTAATGAAGTGATGGGTTACATGCAATAAAACTTGGGTTCTTTACCCGTATGTCTCATCAATATACTGTCATTTTTTGTTCAATTCCTTTCTCATTTTTGGCTTTTGGACGTTGCGGACGTGCTTCCATCTAGTTTTTGCCTATATATAGCCATGAAAACTTCACATTTGAGCATGCTCATTCAGCTAACTTCTCAATTTTACGTATTTTCTATTTTTATTAGTTTACAGTTCTTCCGAAAGGAAAACAAACTTGAAGGTATAATTTATTTCATTTGTTGTCATTAATTTTATATTGTTATAAGTTAATTTTATTGTGTAATTATCTTATTTAATTTTTATTGATAGTGTTATGTTAATTTATTGTTATTTTTTTATTGAAGTAATGGCATCATCACATGGAAGGAGCACCAATGTTTTCAAATTTGGTGATCAATGAAGAAGAACAATTTAATGATCCACTTGAAGAAATTGGAGCTGACTCACTATCTCAAGTTGGTGACTCCTATGATGTGACTCGTAAAGGCAAAAGAAAAGTGCAACGAACTTCACCAGTTTGAAATTATTTTGATTTAGTAATGCGTAAAAATGAAAATGGTGTAATAGAAGAACGTGCAATTTGTAAAGTATGCAAACAAGACTACACAGGTAAATCCTCTTCTGGTACTGGTCACTTAGAGAGGCATCGCAAAAAGTGCGAACCCAAGCATGGTGTAGGTGGTGTTGATTGTCGTCAACAAACACTTCAATTTAGCTCTGATGGTAGTGTTACCAATTGGTCATATGACCAACAAAGAACTAGAGAATGGCACGTTAGATGTTTGGCTAGTGCTCAACAACCAATTAGTCTTACTGATGATCTGGCCCTTGAGGAGTACATTCAAAATGATTATAATCCACAATATAGGCGTGTTTCAAAAACTACCACAAGAGCTGACACTATGAAAGTTTTTCATTTAATGAGGAAAAATTTAGTTAATGAATTTAGTTCATTCACTGCATTTGTTGCATGCACATCTGATTTGTGAAAAGGTCGCACCAAAACTAGTTATATCTGTGTAACGGCACATTATGTGGATAAAGATTGGTCTTTTCAAAAAAGGCTAATTGCTTTTCGATCAATGCCTTATCCACATGATGCCAAGGCTATTCATGATGTCATCATGGAAGTTTTTGATTTTTATGGCATTAAAGAAAAGGTTTTGAGCATCACATTTAACAATACATATGCTAATACTGTTGCGATTAACCTTTTCAAGACAACTTTGAAACCACAACATGGTGGAGCACTTTTTCACCAAAGATGTGCTTGTCATATTATTAATTTGTGTGTTCAAGATGGTATAAAATTTTTTCAAGGTTATTTGGAAAACATTTGAACAGCCTTGGGTTACATAGCAAGTAGTTATGGCTCTCGAATTGAAGAATTTGCTAAACTTTGCAAGAGAGCAAGCAAGAAACCTAGAAAACTTCCTATTGACGTGGGACGCCGATAGAATTCAACATATTTGATGCTGAATGCATGCCTACCATACAAAGAGGTCATAACCGCGTATTACAACTAAAAAAATCCAACTGAGCCGCTTCAAGAATATGATTGGCAAATTTCTTCATGCTTCTATAATTTCTTGAAGGTTTTTTATGAAGTCACTCTCTAACTCTCAGGTGTGTACTATCCCACCTCTCCTCATGCATTACATAAATTGTACGACATTGCTGCAACCTTCAATATGCATAGAAATTTTGACATGTTTAGGGAATCTGTTGAGTTCATGGAATAAAAATTCAAAAAATATTGGGAGCGTGTTCTACCTTTGTAATGCGTAGCCGCTGTATTGGATCCAAGAGTTAAATTAGCTGGTGTTGAATATTTGCTTAAGGGTATAGGGAAAAAACTGAAGGTGCATGCTGACATCATAACCATTCAAAATGTGCAAGTAAAAGTTAACACATTATTTACTGCATATAATGAAAAATATGGAGGAGGCCAAACAATGTCCCATACACCTTTAGTGAGTACTACATCTGTACTACATGGTTCTTCATGGGAAAGTATGATTAGCTACACCAGATTTAGTTTCGGTGCGTCATCCACATCTTCAGTACGTAATGAATTGGAAAACTATCTGGAAACATATGTTGCGGCATTCATTTTCAATGAGCAAAGTGGTGGTCATGATTTCAATAAGTTTGTTATTTTGTCATTTTGGAGATCACAGTCAAGAACTTTTCCTGTAGTCTCTAGAATGACACGTGATATACTAACCATACCAGTGTCCACAGTTGCAAGTGAACAAGTATTTAGTTGCAGTGGTAAAGTACTTGATGAATGGCGTGCACCCTTGAGTGACAATATTCTGGAGGCAGTAACGTGTGCAAAGATTGAGAGGACGCTCACAGAAGAAGCCAACAAGTTCAAGATGATTGGGTTGATGACTTTGAAAATTTAGACATTTCTGATATTCCCACTGGGAGTAATACATTCTAATTACGAACAATATCTATTTTTTTATGTTTTATGTTTTTTCTTTGTTTTAGTAATTTTGTAAACATCTTATGTATAATTATCTTGATTATACTCTTTTTTTCTTACCAAGGTTTTGTCCCACTGGGTTTTCCTTGGAAAGGTTTTTAATGAGGCAATCGTAAATAAAATATCTCTTTTTATATTCTCATTGACTATTCAAACTTTTATATTTGTTAACTTGTTTAAAAATTCAAAAAAAAAATTAAAAAATTAAAAATTACATGCGTAGATGGGGTGGCCCATCTAACCCCATGATGGGCCTTGAATGAGCCAGCTCATCTAAACCCATGATGGGCCAATATGGGCCAGCCCATTCAAGACCCACGGCACGACCCATCCTGGCCCATGGCACGGCCTGGCTGACGTAAAGTTGGCTCGTGGTGTGGGCTGAGCTTCGTATATGGGCCGGCCCGGCCCGGGCCACATAATTCGTAGGCTGGGCCGACCCGACCCACGGCCTGTGTGGGCCAAAGAAGAACGGGTCAGACCGGGCCGGCCCGTTCTTGCATCTCTAAGAATAAATACCAAACTGATAATTTTTTATCCTCATCTTTTATCTTTATCTCTTCTGTTTAAAAAAAAATTAAATTTAATATTCTTTTATTATAGTATTTTTTTCTCAAGTATACAACTCAAATTTAAGTATTTGAGTTATGAAACATATTGGGCTCATTTAGTTTGTGGATTCGAATTTAAATGTGATTTTATGTAAAAGCTTTTCACTGTAACAGAAAAAGTTAGATGTGACTTTTTGTGACAACTTTTAACTGTAATAAAATTGAAATTAAAAACTCAAATTAGTGAAATGAACGATACCATTATATTTTATATGGGAGTAGGACTCATAAAATAATAAAAAAAATTAAAAAACAAATTACTTTTTTCTATTTTACCAACGTCACGTCATAACGCATCTCTCTACGCAAAATCCAACACAAGAACATTCAAGCAAACAAATTTTAAAAAAATCCAACACAAGAACAAAGTTTTCTCAAAATTTCATGATCATTTGTTGTTAATGGGTACTCTAACTTTTTTTCTATTATTCAAAGAGATCAAATGAGATTTTTTTTTTCATTTTAAAACTCAATCTATATTCAAAATTGTACAACCAATGACCATAAAAAGAAATCTCAGACATGTTATCTGTCGCCATCAATTTAAAAAAGAAAAAACCATTATTGAATAAAAATTAAAATCAAAATCAAAATCCATTTTTTCGGCTAGTGTTCCAGAAAATATGAACTGCTTTGCTACAAATCAATTTGAAAAACTAGCATCCCACTCTTTTTTAAAAAAAATAAAAATCTTTAATTTTTTTATTTTTTTAAGCCAACAATTGCAATTCTTTTTTAGGGTGCATTTGGAGCAAGGATCCGTGTCACGGTTCGGATCATGGTTCGTGGTTCGTTACAGTATTTTCTCTCACAAAAAATACACGTAAATTGAGAATAATTCTGAATCCATGACCAAAAGTCTTCTGAATGTCTAACAATAGCAGTAGCATGCTGCAAAGGAGCGAAAACACGAAATCACGTCATAACGCCATCTCTCTACGTGAATTCCAACACAAGAACATTCAAGCAAAGAAATTTAAAAAAAAAAAAATCCAACACAAGAACAAAATTTTCTCAAAATTTCATGTTCATTTGTTGTTAATGGGTACTCTAACTTTTATTTTTTTATTCAAAGAGATAAAATGAGATTTTTTTTTTCATTTTAAAACTCAATCCATTTTTAAAATTGTACAACCAATGACCATAAAAAAAAATCTCAGACTTGTTATCTGTCGCCATCAATTTAAAAAAGAAAAAACCATTATTGAATAGAAATTAAAATCAAAATCAAAATCCATTTTTTCAACTAGTGTTCCAGAATATATGAACTGTTTTGCTACAAATCAATTTGAAAAACTAACATCCCACTCTTTTTTTTAAAAATAAAAAATATTTACTTTTTTTATTTTTTTAAACCAACAGTCGCAATTCTTTTTAAGAGTGCGTTTAGAATAAAAATTTATATCATAATTTAAATCATAATTCATAATTTATTATAATATTTTTCTCATAAAAAATACATATAAATTAAAAATAATTTTAAATTCTTAAATCAAACGTCTTTTAAAAATCCAATAATAATAGTAGGATGCCGGAAAGAAGCGAAAACACGAAGAGAAGAGGTCGAAGAAAGAGAAGAGGGGAGAAGAGTTAGTGGTGGGTCCCACGGACAAGACTTTAATAAAAGAAAATTCAGTTTTCAAATAAATTATTAGTCTGAGCGGAGCAAATATATGCCTCTGCCATGGTTATTTTTCCTTTCTCTTTTCTAATAATATATTTTCCCTTAAATGCACAGTCATATTTGTAATTATTACTTTATGCAAATCTATTATATTAAGGGTTATTTTTTAGAGTGTAACTTAAATGTAGTTTTTAAGTTGAATTTAAGTTATAACTTGAGTTGAAGTTGTAACTTGAATAAAATTGAGTAAAATTGAATAAAATTAAAACTTAAAAGAACGTAAACTTGAATAAAGTTAGAACTCGAATTGTTTTTTTTTTAAGTTTTTTAGATAAAAGAACATGCCCTAAACCTAAGACCTATTGGTCTAATGACTGTAGGGTATGAGTGGGAAATTACTGGTTTAATTCCAACTTATATATAAAAAAATCTATTATATTGATTATTTTCAACTCTCAAATAATATTTTTCACCCTTTTTTGAAAAGGTTTTTTTTTTTTTTTTTTTTTTTTTTTTTTAAGGGGGATTTTTTTTTCTGCACCTAAACTAATTTAGGAAACTTGAACCAAAAAAAAAAAAAAACTCAATTATAATGATTATTTTCAACTCTTAAATAATATTTTCCTCAATTCTTTAAAAAGTTATGTTTTTTTTTTGTTAAATGTACTGTTTCTTGGACCTAAACTAATTTAGAAAAGTTGAATTCCCCTTCCCTTCAAGGAAAAAAAAAGGTTTTTTCTTTTTACAATTTGCAACAATATTTTCTTTTAAGGACTAAGAACAAATGGTTTGAAGCTAGTCACAGATTCGCCTATTTACGAACGTGTTATACCATAATTTTTACCAATTTAACATTGCATTCCACGTAAGCAACTTCAAAACTTGAAGCTTAAATTGAGCTTGGTAAGTTGAGCTCGATACTTTGACCTCAGTACCCTGAGCTTGATACCTTGAACTTAGTACCTTGAGCTTAGTATTTTGGTCTTGGTATTTTGAACTGAGTATGTGATAGGCCACCGGTGCACTTTACTTACGTGAGGAGAAATAAAAGGCAGGGGTAGAAGGGGAATTTTGTAAGGGGGCGGTCTATGGTAGTATCCGGGGATATATAGTTAGAAAATAAAGAGAGGAGTGAGTTAGACAATTGTATTGTGAGGAAATTGGAGAGTTGAGGTCTCTCAAAAACCTCTGTATGTGTGTAGAGTGTGTGGAAAGTTCCTATTGAATCTTTCCGATAGTAGATAATTGAATAATACTTGAGTAATTGCATTCTTACCGGTGATTTGTTGGTGATCTCGTATCAAATTGGTATCAGAGCGTCGATCTTGCGTAATCTGTGATGGCCGCCAAAAAATTGGAGGAAAGACTCGGTACTGTGGAGGAACAGTTGAGTTCGGTTTGGGAGGGAATTGCGAAGGAGATGGAAGAAGTTAAGGATGATTTGCAGAAGATTCCTGCATTGGAGAAGAATGTGGCGTTGATTTTGGGAAAATTGGATTCGTTGTTGCAAAAACAAGGAGGAGAAGATTCGGAATTTAGGGAGGCTAGGGCTGAGAAAGGGAACGGAGGCGGACCGGCGTATGAGCACCGGGAAGGAGAATTCCGGCTGGGAGGTATGACAAGGCGAATTGAAATGCCGATTTTTGAAGGCACAAATCCAGATGGCTGGATTTTCCGTGCGGAGCGATTTTTTAAACTAAATCGTATGGATGAAAAGGAGAAACTAGAGGCGGCGGCCATTAGTCTCGATGGCGAGGCTCTGGCTTGGTTCCAGTGGACGGACGGGCGCCAGCCCATTCGCGACTGGTTGGAATTCAAAAGGCGGTTGCTCGACCGTTTCCGACCGTCACAGGAGGGCTCGAACTGCGAGAAATTCCTTGCTCTCCGGCAAGAGGGAACAGTGCGCGCGTATATACGGGATTTCGAGATGCTGGCCGCACCTTTGACGGAGATTCCCACGGCGATCCTCGAAGGAAACTTCATCAACGGTCTGAAGCTGAAGATTAGGGCGGAAATTTGCCTGCTTCAGCCGAGCGGGTTGAATCGCATCCTTGAGCTGGCGCAGAGAGTGGAGGATCAAAATTTTGCTTTAAGAGGAGCTAAAGGAACGACGTCCAACCAGTGGGTACGACAACAGCCGTATAATCAGGCCTTTCGAAGCCAACCGACAAACGTGCTCAAATCAGCCATGTCAAACGACAAGTCGTTTGGCCCTTCACAAAACGACAAGTCGTTTCAACCATCAGGTAAGCCTTTTGTTAGGCAATTTTCTGAGTCCGAAATTCAGAAAAGACATGAAAAAGGACTCTGCTTTAAATGTGATGAGAAATATTATTTTGGACATGTTTGTAAGAATAAGGAATTACAGATTTTAATTTTAGAAGAGGAAGAGGAAGTTAGTCAAATTGAACAGGAAGAAATTACAGTAGTGAATGAGGAGGAGGTGGTGGAACTCTCTTTGAATTCGGTGGTGGGAATCACTACTCCAAAAACCGTGAAGATACGAGGATTAGTGGGGAGTCAGGAGGTGGTTGTGCTTATCGATTCGGGAGCCACCCACAATTTTATCTCCATGGAATTGGTGAGGAGGTTAGACCTGCCATTAGTTACAACCCAAGAGTATGGGGTGATTATGGGAACAGGAAAGGCTGTGAAAGGGAGTGGGATTTGCAGGGGATTGGTGTTGGGGTTGCAAGGGGTGGAAGTGGTGGAAGACTTTTTACCCCTTGAGCTTGGGAGTTCGGACGTCATACTAGGCATGCAATGGTTGGGCTCCCTTGGCAATATGACTGTTAATTGGCAGACATTAACAATGAAGTTTAAGGTGGGTGAGTCAACGGTGACATTACAAGGGGATTCCAGTCTTAGTCGGACTTTGGTCTCTTTAAAGTCTATGCTAAAAACAATCAAGAAGGCAGGAGAGGGGATCTTAGTAGAGTTGGGATGTGTACATGTCGCCGAAGAGAGGAAGCAAACGGAAATGCCAGAGGAGATCTCACAAGTGTTGTGGCAGTTTGCGGCTGTTTTTGAGAAGCCGCAGGGATTACCACCGACTTGGGCTCGTGATCATGCGATTGTACTTCAAGAGGGCATGACACCGATTAGGGTGCGGCCGTATCGCTATCCACAGGTGCAGAAGGATGAGATTGAGCGCTTGGTTAACGAAATGTTACAAGCGGGCATCATTCAACCGAGTTCCAGCCCGTACTCGAGTCCGGTACTTTTGGTTAAGAAAAAGGACGGGAGTTGGCTTTTTGTGTGGATTATAGGGTTTTGAATTGCGCGACTGTCCCTGACCGCTTCCCTATTCCGGTAATAGATGAGTTGTTAGATGAGTTGCATGGGGCAAAGATCTTTTCCAAGTTGGACCTTCGTTCGGGGTATCACCAAATTAGGGTGCGCGCCGAGGATATACCAAAAACAGCGTTTAGAACCCACGAAGGGCACTATGAATTTTTGGTAATGCCGTTTGGTTTGACAAACGCGCCGGCCACTTTTCAGGCCTTAATGAATGAGGTGTTTAAGTGTTTCCTAAGGAAGTTTGTGTTGGTGTTTTTTGATGACATCTTGATTTATAGTGCGACTTTGGGAGAGCACGTGGAACACTTGTTTCGGGTTTTTGAGTTACTATGGCAGCATAGTTTGAGATTTAATGATAAAAAGTGTTGTTTTGGCCAATCGTCATTGGAGTATCTCAGGCATATTATTTCAGCCGAGAGGGTGGCAGCTGATGAGAGGAAGATCGAAGCTATGCTAAATTGGCCAACTCCCAAGACACTGCGGGAGTTGAGGGGTTTCTTGGGTCTTACTGGCTATTATCGTAAGTTCGTCAAGAATTATGGGACGGTGGCTGGTCCTTTGACTACGCAACTCAAGAAAGATCAGTTTGGGTGGAATCAAGAGGCCGAGGAGTCATTTGTGGCATTGAAGAAGGCCATGACTACGGTTCCGGTGTTGGCCTTACCGGATTTTTCTCAGCCATTTGTGGTTGAGACGGATGCCTCCGGCTATGGCCTAGGGGCTGTGTTGATGCAAAATGGTCGTCCAATTGCCTTTTACAGCCATGTTTTGTCTCCTCGAGGCAGGGCACGTTCAATTTACGAGCGCGAGTTGATGGCAATTGTCTTGGCAGTGCAGAAATGGTGACCATATTTGCTTGGAAGGCGTTTTGTCGTTCGCACCGACCAACAGAGTTTGAAGTTTCTGTTGGAGCAGCGACTGATTAGTACTGAGCACCAAAAGTGGGTTACTAAACTGTTGGGATATGACTTTGACATCCAATACAGGCCAGGCATAGAGAATAAGGCTGCTGACGCGCTTTCTCGGGTGGAAAGAGTGCCTTCGTTGTGCACGCTATCGTTTGCACACGATTTGGATTATGGAGTGATACAGCAACAGGTGCTGTCGGATTCCCGGCTAAAGGGCGTTTATCAGGCTTTATTACAGGGGGACACCAGCTATCCTGGTTTTTCGTTGGACCAGGGTTGGCTTTTGTACAAGAGCCGGCTAGTCTTGGCCAAATCTTCCCCGTTGGTGGCTGCCCTATTACAGGAAGCGCATGATGGCCCAGTTGGCGGGCACTTGGGGGTGTTCAAAACTTACCGTCGCTTGGCTTCTTCTTGGTATTGGGTAGGCATGTTCAAGGAAGTTAAGGAGTACGTCGGTCGTTGTACGGTTTGTCAACGCAACAAGCATTCCAATTTGTTACCCGCGGGGCTTTTACAACCTCTTCCAATTCCAGATCAGATTTGGGAGGATTTGTCCATGGATTTCATTGAAGGCCTTCCTAAGTCCGAAGGCTATGACACTATATTGGTCGTGGTCGATAGATTGAGTAAGTATGCCCATTTTGTGGCACTTCGTCACCCTTTTACCGCTCCAGCAGTGGCTCAATTGTTCATGTGGGAGGTGGTTCGCTTGCATGGGATTCCCCGCTCCATTGTTTTGGATCGTGATAAGGTGTTCTTAAGCGGGTTTTGGACTGAGTTGTTTCGTCTTCAGGGGACATCACTCAAGCGTAGTACTGCGTATCACCCCCAGACGGACGGACAATCGGAGGTAGTCAACCGTTGTGTTGAGACATATTTACGTTGTTTCGCGTCTGACAAACCTCGTCAATGAATGCGTTGGTTGGCTTGGGCGGAGTATTGGTATAATATCTCATACCATTCGGCGGCTAAGACTACACCCTTTCACGTGGTGTATGGCCGAGCCCCTCCACCCTTGATCCGGTTTGGTTCTGGTAAGACAGTGGTCGCGTCGCTCGAGCGTCAGTTGGAAGACAGAGACGCTGCTCTAGATGAACTCAAGTCTCACCTCCTACGGGCACAAGACAAGATGAAGGCGGTGGCCGATGGCAAGAGGCGGGATGTCGAGTTTTCGGTGGGAGATTTGGTGTTTCTCAAGCTGCGTCCTTATCGGCAATTGTCATTATCCCGTCGCAGGAATGAGAAGCTGACACCCCGTTTCTTTGGACCTTATGAGGTGGCACAGCGGATTGGTAAGGTGGCTTACCGTTTGCGGCTCCCTGAGTCCGCTCGAATTCACCCGGTTTTCCATGTGTCCAATCTCAAGTGTTGTTTGGGACCGGCTGAGGCCTCTCAGGAGCTTCCCGCTCAGCTTACCACGGACATGGAAATGCTGATGGAACCGGCAGCGGTTTTGGGTGTTCGCCAGCCTAGTGAGGGCAGCGGGAGTGAGGTGGAGGTGTTGATCCATTGGCACGGGATGCCCGCCTTTGATGCGACTTGGGAATCGTTCTCGACTATCCAACACCATTTTCCCTCCTTTCACCTTGAGGACAAGGTGCAGGTTTGGGCGACGGGTAATGATAGGCCACCGGTGCACTTTACTTACGTGAGGAGAAATAAAAGGCAGGGGTAGAAGGGGAATTTTGTAAGGGGGCGGTCTATGGTAGTATCCGGGGATATATAGTTAGAAAATAAAGAGAGGAGTGAGTTAGACAACTGTATTGTGAGGAAATTGGAGAGTTGAGGTCTCTCGAAAACCTCTGTATGTGTGTAGAGTGTGTGGAAAGTTCCTAATTGAATCTTTCCGATAGTAGATAATTGAATAATACTTGAGTAATTGCATTCTTACCGGTGATTTGTTGGTGATCTCGTATCAGTATGTTGAGCTAAGTTAAGCATAGTATGTTAAGTGAGGTAAGTGACTTTGGTTATCGCATGGGACGCAAGTCAGAAATGCGACCACAGATACGTAAGTAAAAAGGGCGACCCCAAGTAGGTAAATGAGATGGGTAACTCCAAGTACTAAGTGAGATGGGTGATTCCAGGTACATAAGTGAGAAAAAGTACCTCAAATAGGTAAATGAGAAAGGATACCTCAGGCTACATGTCTCGGTCTTAATGTCTTGGCTAAATGCCTTAGGCTTAATGCGCTTGACTAAATGCCTCAGGCTCAATGTCCGGAGCTCAATATCTTAAGCTAAATGCCTCAAGCTCAATGTCTCAAACCTAGCAGCTTAGGTAAATGAACTTGGGTAAATGCCTTAGCTAAATGCCTCAGGCTTAATGCACTTGTTGCTGCAAGTGATGAATCCTAGCAGCTTCTTTTTAATGAACTTGGGCTCTTGGACTTCAATGGGCTGGTTTGGTTCTTCATCTAATAGGCTTTTAAAACAAGTTTATTTTCAACAGCTTAAACCTGTTTTGTGAAACCAAGAAAATTTCCGAGTCTTGCAAAATCCTCATACTTTAATGCTTTGGTAAAGACGTCAGCAACTTATACATGAGACCTCACGTACTCCAGTTGTACATCCTTTCTTGTGATGCTCTCTCTTATATAGTGATATCGGGTGTCTATGCGTTTGCTTCGATCATGGAAGACCAAATTCTTCGCCAAAGCTATTGCTGACTTGTTATCAACACAAATCTCTGTTGGCTCTTCATGTGACATGCTCAATTCTTTCAACAAATTTCTTAGCCATATTGCATGACTAACACACGAGGTAGCAGCCACGTACTCAGATTCACATGTTGAAAGGGTGACAATTGGTTGCTTCTTTGACATCCAGGTGAAGGCAGTGTCTCCCATGAAAAACACAAAACCAGTTGTGCTCTTTCAATCCTTGTTATCTCTACCACAATCACTATCGGTGTATCCAACGAGCTTGTAATCATTCAAAATTGAATAAAACAAGCCAAAGTTAATTGCACCTTTAGGTATTTGAGAATTCTCTTTGCAGCCTTGAAGTATGTCGTTGTTGGAGTTTCTATGTAGCGACTCACGAGTCCAGTTGCATAGAGGATGTCGGGCCTTGTGCACATCAAATATCGCAAAAATCCAACTAGGCTTTTACAGAGTGTTGGATCCACCTTTCCTGCTTTGTCATCTTTGAATAGCTTGATTCTGCACTCCACTGGTGTGCTTGTAGGGTTGCAGTCATCCATCTTGAATTTCTTGAGAATCTCCTTTGTGTAGCTTTCTTACGAGATGAAAATTCCTTCTTCCTTTTACTTGACTTCGATGCCGAGGTAGTACGCCATTAATCCAATGTCGGTCATCTCAAACTCTTTCGCCATGGTCTGCTTGAAGTCTTCAAACTCTAATAAAATAAATAAATAATTAAACTCTTTAATTAATTAATTAATTTTATTAATTCTAAAAGTTATTCCACTATAAATTTAAAATTGCACTCTCGTAATTATAGACATGAATTACTTCTAAACTGTGAAATATTCATTTAATATAGTTATTAAATATAGATCAATCATCTATAAATAATTCATAATTAGAGTTAGGTAAAAGCCGTTAACATTTCTAATTACATCTTTATCTTTGAGTACTATTAATTCTCTGATGTACAGTTATTCATAAAATAAATTCATGAATCGGAGCTCCTACTGGTTCAAGTACCGAATTAACTCTCAAGAGAATTATTTATCTACTTCTTTCTTAAAAAGGAATGAATTCCATCTTGTATAATAACATTCATGGCTACACACTTCATTATGTCTTCAAAATACAAAGAATATTATTCAGAATCTCAGAATCTGTATTGAGTAAATCAAAATACACAAATCCATAAATATGAATTTGCTAATAACTCAGAATTAAGATCGTTCTATATATGACCATCAATAAACTCAATTAGAATTTCTATACTTAACGAAAATTGTCAGAAATTCATGTTGTGTTTGTGTTATTGTTCCACATAATCTTATTATGCGTAATACACTCATTTAATATCTCACCATATTAACAGTGAAGATAACACCGTTCCATTCTAAATGAGAATGTCATGTATTAGTAATGTTTTAATTAAAGATTCTGAACTTTAATTAAATTCATTATGAATATCGTTTAGATTATTATCCTTAAATAGTATCCTCTCGTATATAACATTATATACAATATTTAAGGTAACATAGAAAATCATGGAATTCTTACTGATATTCATAAAATATTCATCAATATATGCACATAAAATAATACATAAACTCTTTTATTAAGTAAATAATAAATATCTTATTACATCTCATGCTTCTATGACACTATTCCCAATAATACCTTGAATTCAGTACTTTTGGGCTAGTTACCCTAAGGTAGGGTATGTTAAGTAAAGTCCAACCTCCCGTCTAATTTCCTCACGTGGGAAATGAGGACAACTGTAACATTTACCACCCCGTGATGTGCGGACCATCGGAATATGTTTGAATAACCGCCATGTCACACGTGGATAAAAAGGGAATAGGTAAACTTAGAGACATCCCTCACAAATCTCCACCTTAGATCTAAGTTGAATCAGAAACCAAGAAACATCACACAATAGACTTCCACCAATTATCTGTTCTAGTTGTCATTTGCTGTAACATTGATCAAATCCAAACAATGTTTGAACTTAATGTCACAGGCTTTGTCACTATATCCACTGGATTCTCATTCGTATGAATCTTCTCCAATGTTACAGTCCCTCGTGAGATAATATCCCGAATGAAATGAAGCTTGATATCTATGCGCTTTGTCCTCTCATGAAATATTTGATTTTTGGTCAAATGTAAGGAACTCTGATTGTCGCAGAAAACCTCCACCTTATCTTGCACAGTTCCTAACTCACCGATCAAATCTTTCAACCACATAGCTTATTTGACACCTTCCGTGGCGGCTATATATTTGGCCTCTGTTGTAGACAACGCAACCATCGGTTGAAGTTGTGCTTTCTAACTCACTGTGCACCCAAATAATGTGAAAATATATCCAGTCAAAGACCTCCCGTTTGTCCAAGTCTCCTGTAAAATCCGCATCCACATATGCTCTAAGCTTCTCACCATCATTCCTCATCCGCTTGTAGAGCAAGCCAACGTTCGAAGCCCCTTTCACATACTGAAGTACCCACTTCACCGCTTCCCAATGCTCTTTACCCGGATTGGACATAAAACGACTCACAAGACTAGCTGAATAAGATAAATCCGGCCTTGTGCAAACCATGGCATACATGAGACTACCAACGGCACTTGCATAAGGGATTTTCTCCACACTTACCTTCTCCTCACCCGTCTTTGGAGAAATTCTTGTAGATAACTTGAAATGACCAGCCAAAGGTGTTTGAACCACCTTCGACTCTGATATGCCGAACCTTTTTAATACTTTCCAGAGATAACCACATTGAGACACAAACAACGTACCTTGCTTCCGATCCTGAATGATCTCCATCTCCAATATCTTCTTAGCCGGCCCCAAGTCTTTCATCTCAAATTCACTCCCTAATTTCCACATTAGCTTTTGGATTTCTCCTTTATCTTTTGATGCTATCAACATATCATCCACATACAAAAGTAAGAACACCCCCAAGCCTTCTCTAACCCATTTGACGTAAACACAACTATCATAATTGCTCTGCACGAACATGTTCTTCAACATGAATTCATCAAACCTGAGATACCATTGTCTAGGAGATTGCTTTAAGCCATAGAGAGATTTTCTAAGTAAGTATACCTTTTCCTCATCTTCATTCTTGACAAGTCCTTCCAGTTGAGCTATAAGGATTCTCTCCTTAAGATTGCCATAAAGGAATGTCGTCTTCACATCCATTTGCTCCAGTTCTAAGTCAAACCGATTGGCGAGAACAAGCAACAGTCTAATGGAAGTGTGCTTCACCACTGGTGAGTAAATCTCATTATAATTGTGACGACCCTCCTATGAGGCCGCCACTGTAACTTAAACTTTAACTTGTACTTACTGGGGTTTCTTAAAATTTGCGGAACATTTTTTTTTTAATATAAGAAAGAATACTTTCATAATTTGTAACAATAATTTCAAATAAGTGAATCACTAAATTTCTTAAAGCTTTTCTTAATTTCAGTTAAGATAAAACGTTCTAAAAATATCTTTCAAACAGAGCAGCATTTGAACTCTTATTTCAAATGCTCTTTAAAAGTCTTTCTAAAACTAGCCAATTCAATCGGGCCATTTAATTTTGACTTTAAAACGGATTTCGTGAGAAATCTTAAATTCAAGTACATCTTAAAGCCCTTTTAAAATCAATCATTTAAATCGTCATGTTTAAAATTTATTTATTTGTTGCA